>NC_092340.1:108412500-108712500 GCF_046630445.1 Rutidosis leptorrhynchoides | reverse complement strand
GGGTTTGTTAGGCCCAATAGATCTATCTTTAGGATTCGCGTCAATTAGGGTGTCTGTTCCCTAATTCTTAGATTACCAGACTTAATAAAAAGGGGCATATTCAATTTCGATAATTCAACCATAGAATGTAGTTTCACGTACTTGTGTCTATTTTGTAAATCATTTATAAAACATGCATGTATTCTCATCCCAAAAATATTAGATTTTAAAAGTGAGACTATAACTCACTTTCACATATATTTCCTTCCTCGGAAATAAGACTTGGCCACGGATCGATTCACGAACCTATACAAATATGTACATATATGTCAAAGTATGATCAAAATATAATTACAACCATTTTTATTATGTTTTAAAGATTTGAGTGTATTAAGTCAGCTGTCCTCGTTAGTAACCTACAACTAGTTGTCCACAGTTAGATGTACAGAAATAAATCGATATATATTATCTTGAATCAATCCACGACCCAGTGTATACACGTCTCAGGCTAGATCACAACTCAAAGTATATATATTTTTGGAATCAACCTCAAACCTGTATAGCTAACTCCCACATTATTGCATATAGAGTGTCTATGGTTGTTCCAAATAATATATACACATGGGTCGATATGATATGTCAAAACATTTGCATACGTGTCTATGGTATCCCAAGATTACGTAATATATTAGAATACATGTATAATACAATATAAGTTAGCTAGGATATGATTAATATAGATTTGTTATCAATTTTCACGTTGCTACAACAAGAAAAATTATACAATCTTGTTTTACCCATAACTTCTTCATTTTAAATCCGTTTTGAGTGAATCTGTGACGATCGCTCCAAATCCATATGGACGAACACGTCATTCATTGATTTCATTGCGAGGTATTTGACCTCTATATGATACGTTTTGTAAACATTGCATTCTTTTGAAAAGGCACACCATAAATGAATATTTAAATCAAAGGTTTTCGACATCTGATGATTTTTACATATAGACAATCACCATAAATAATAGTTTACAACAGTACATCCGTTGAAAATGCAGTCAAAATAAGATACATGGTGATGATTTGGTGAATGCAACGTTTCCTTGAAAAATATGTCATGTAAGACTCCATGCACATAGCTTGTCTAACATCTAAGCAAACAGCGGAAGACTTCTAGAAAACCTGAGAATAAACATGCTAACAAGTGTCAACACAAAGGTTGGTGAGTTCATAGTTTTAATGTTTCGTATAATCTGTATATAAAGGTGGATCACAATATTTCAGTTGTTTCATCCAGAAACGTTTATCAAAATATTCTACGAAATTGAGCACCCTGGTAACTAAACTTAACGTATATATAATTTGAACCCTTTGTATAATCATCTTAATAATACACGCAAACCAACGTGTACGCTTCTCAAATAGCATACGTCCGTTAAAAGGCTAGTGCTCTAGCTCGAACGGGGATATCAAGCCCTATGGATCCATATACTACTACTCGCGCCCACCAGTTCTTATAACTGGCAGTTACTAGTTACCAAAGCTAACGGATTTTCGGTTCAAACTCAGTGTAGAATTTAGTATGTACTTGTATCCATTGCGTTTAAATAAAGTGCATGTATTCTCAGCCCAAAAATATAGATTGCAAAAGCAATTAAAAAGGGAGCAAATGAAACTCACCTTATCAGCATATAAAGTCGTTAATCGTAATGTGATCGAAACTCAGAGTATCGAATAACCGTAGATCTCAACGTATCAATATTGAGATTCAATATTGTAGAAAAGTACGTAGACGTAACGGAGATGATAAACACTAGGTTTGATTCACAAATATACCCCCGAACATTACCCATAACCTCCTTGGCAATAACCCATAATTTTCTTAACTCTAGCTTGCTCGTAAACTCATTTTAAAATCGTTTGGACATAACCTCGTCGTAGTATTTTATGTATAATACTAATAATATTACTAATAAAAATAATAAGATTAATAATAATAATATTAATCTTAATAATATATATATATATATATATATATATATATATATATATATATATATATATATATATATATATATATATATATATATATATATTTGAGAGACAGAGAGATTTGAGAAGAGAAAAAGTAAATAAATCTGAACAAAACTGCGAGCTTTATAGACCTGGCCTGGTTCCCACTGCCATGCGATCGCATGGCTGGGTAGAAGGATTCCCATGCGATCGCATAGGGTCCTTTTCCAGCTCACAAAACTTTTGTCTCAACGTTTGTCGACATATTTTTATATTAATATATAATATATAATTTATATAATTAATTATATATTATAATAAATTCATGCGCATAGTTGACTTGAAATTTTTGTTCCGATAAGTCGTACGTCATTACTCGACTTATGTCCCGGTTCCGATTTTTCGAACGTCCTTTCGTACACTGAGAAAACTGGCACTTTTCCTTTCGTGACTCGTACATTTGTCAAAATATACCCTTAAATTATCCCTAAATTATATCACTCAAAGTGTATCTTAAACTTTCGAGTGTTTTGGTCATTTACTTCTATAAATCATCGTCTCGTAGTATATACATATACATATAAACATTTTTTTATATTTTGAAATAGTGTTTTCCTGTAGCAAAGTTACTTTTTACTGTAGCAATTCACTGTAGCAAATAGTGATTTTCGAAAACACTGTAGCATTTTGGGTACTGTAGCAATTCGAAAATACTGTAGCAAATTAGTGTTTTACTTGTTTATTTTAAATGTTTTAATTCACTTATCTAAATATCAATCGAATTAACAAACGAATGTTACTATCGTTTACTAAATAACTTGAAATCATATATATATATATATATATATATATATATATATATATATACACACACATTAAGTTATATATATATTGTTCGTGAATCATAGAGAACAGTTAAAGAATAATTGATTATATGAATATAGTTCAAAAACTGTCGTGACTCAATATTACAGACTTTGCTTATCGTGTCGGAAATGTTAATCATACAAAGATTAAGTTTAAATTTGGTCAGAAATTTCTGGGTCATCACAGAATCAAATTGCTATGGTTTCATATTGAACTCTATTTTATGAATCTAAACAGAAAAAGTATAGGTTTATAGTCGGAAATATAAGTTACAAGTCGTTTTTGTAAAGGTAGTCATTTAAGTCGAAAGAACGACGTCTAGATGACCATTTTAGAAAACATACTTCCACTTTGAGTTTAATCATGATTTTTGAATATAGTTTCATGTTCATAAGAAAAATCATTTTCCCAGAAGAACAACTTTTAAATCAAAGTTTATCATAGTTTTTAATTAACTAACCCAAAACAGCCCGCGGTGTTACTACGACGGCGTATGTCCGGTTTTACAGTGTTCTTCGTGTTTCCAGGTTTTAAATCATTAAGTTAGCATATCATATAGATATAACATTTGTTTAGTTGATTTTAAAAGTCAAGTTAGAAGGATTAACTTATGTTTGCGAACAAGTTTAGAATTAACTAAACTATGTTCTAGTGATTACAAGTTTAAACCTTCGAATAAGATAACTTTATATGTATGAATCGAATGATGTTATGAACATCATTACTACCTTAAGTTTTTTGGATAAAGCTACTGGAAATAAGAAAAAATGGATCTAGCTTCAAAGGATCCTTGGATGGCTTGAAAGTTCTTGAAGCAGAATCATGACACGAAAACAAGTTCAAGTAAGATTTCCACTCGAAATAAGATTGTTATAGTTATAGAAATTGAATCAAAGTTTGAATATAAGTATTACCTTGTATTATAAAGATATATTACTATAAATAATAAAGATTTCTTGAGGTTGGATGATCACTCTACAAGATTGGAAGTAAGCTAGCAAACTTGGAAGTATTCTTGATTTTATGAAACTAGAACTTGTAGAATTTATGAAGAACACTTAGAACTTGAAGATGGAATTTGAGAGAGATCACTTAGATGAATAAAATTGAAGAATGAAAGTGTTTGTAGGTGTTTTTGGTCGTTGATAAATGGATTAGATATAAAGGATGTGTAATTTTGTTTTCATGTAAATAAGTCATGAATGATTACTCATATTTTTGTAATTTTATGAGATATTTCATGCTAGTTGCCAAATGATGGTTCTCACATGTGTTAGGTGACTCACATGGGCTTCTAAGAGCTGATCATTGGAGTGTATATACCAATAGTACATACATCTAAAAGCTGTGTATTGTACGAGTACGAATACGGGTGCATACGAATAGAATTGTTGATGAAACTGAACGAGGATGTAATTGGAAGCATTTTTGTTAAGTAGAAGTATTTTGATAAGTGTTTTGAAGTCTTTCAAAAGTGTATGAATACATATTAAAACACTACATGTATATACATTTTAACTGAGTCGTTAAGTCATCGTTAGTCGTTACATGTAAATGTTGATTTGAAACCTTTAAGTTAACGATCATGTTAAATGTTGTTAACCCAATGTTTATTATATCTAATGAGATGTTATATTATTACATTATCATGATATTATGATATATTAATATATCTTAGTATGATATATACATTAAAATATCGTTACAACGATAATCGTTACATATAAGTCTCGTTTCGTAATTCTTGAGTTAGTAGTCTTGTTTTTACATATGTAGTTCATTGTTAAAACACTTAATGATATATTTAAATATCATTTTATAATGTTAAATATAGTGTATCCATATCTTAATATGATACATATGTATTTAGTAGACGTTATCATAATGATAATCGTTATATATATATCATTTCGAGTTTCTTAACTTAGTATTCTCATTTCTTATGTATATCACACATTGTTAATATACTTAGTAAGATACTTACTCATCATAATCTCATGTCAGCCATATATATATGTCTATATATACCACAACATGTAGTTTTTACAAATTTGTAACGTTCGTGAATCGCCGGTCAACTTGGGTGATCAATTGTCTATATGAAACTTATTTCATTTAATCAAGTCTTAACAAGTTTGATTGCTTAACATGATGGAAACATTTAATCATGTAAATATCAATTTCATTTAATATATAAAAATATGGAAAAGTTCGGGTCACTACAGTACCTACCCGTTAAATAAATTTTGTCCCGAAATTTTAAGCTGTTGAAAGTATTGACGAATCTTCTGGAAATAGATGCGGGTATTTCTTCTTCATCTGATCTTCACGCTCCCAGGTGAACTCGGGTCCTCTACGAGCATTCCATCGAACCTTAACAATCAGTATCTTGTTTTGTTTAAGTCTCTTAACCTCACGATCCATTATTTCGACGGGTTCTTCAATGAATTGAAGTTTTCATTGATTTGGATTTCATCCAAAGGAATAGTGAGATCTTCTTTAGCAAAATATTTCTTCAAATTCGAGACGTGGAAAGTGTTATGTACATTCGCAAGTTGTTGAGGTAACTTAAATCGGTAATCTACTGGTCCGACACGATCAATAATCTTGAATGGTCCAATATACCTTGGATTTAATTTCCCCCGTTTACCAAATCGAACAACACCTTTCCAAGGTGCAACCTTAAGCATGACAATTTCTCCAATTTCAAATTCTATGTCTTTTCTTTTAATGTCGGCGTAGCTCTTTTGTCGACTTTGGGCGGTTTTCAACCGTTGTTGAATTTGGATGATCTTCTCGGTGGTTTCTTGTATTATCTCCGGACCCGTAATCTGTCTATCCCCCACTTCACTCCAACAAATCAGAGAGCTGCACTTTCTACCATAAAGTGCTTCAAACGACGTCATCTCAATGCTTGAATGATAGCTGTTGTTGTAGGAAAATTCTGCTAACGGTAGATGTCGATCCCAACTGTTTCAAAAATTAATAACACATGCTCGTAGCATGTCTTCAAGCATTTGTATCGTCCTTTTGCTCTGCCCATCGGTTTGTGGATGATAGACAGTACTCATGTCTAGACGAGTTCCTAATGCTTGCTGTAATGTCTGCCAGAATCTTGAAAGAAATCTGCCATCCCTATCAGAGATAATAGAGATTGGTATTCCATGTCTGGAGACGACTTCCTTCAAATACAGTCGTGCTAACTTCTCCATCTTGTCATCTTCTCTTATTGGCAGAAAGTGTGCTGACTTGGTGAGACGATCAACTATTACCCAAATAGTATCATAACTACTTGCAGTCCTTGGCAATTTAGTAATGAAATCCATGGTAATGTTTTCCCATTTCTATTCCGGGATTTCAGGTTGTTGTAGTAGACCTGATGGTTTCTGATGTTCAGCTTTGACCTTAGAACACGTCAAACATTCTCCTACATATTTAGCAATATCGGCTTTCATACCTGGCCACTAAAAATGTTTCTTAAGATCCTTGTACATCTTCCCCGTTCCAGGATGTATTGAGTATCTGGTTTTATGAGCTTCTCTAAGTACCATTTCTCTCATATCTCCAAATTTTGATACTCAAATTCTTTCAGCCCTATACCGGGTTCCGTCTTCCCGAATATTAAAATGCTTCTCTGATCCTTTGGGTATTTCATCCTTTAAATTTCCCTCTTTTAAAACTCCTTGTTGCGCCTCCTTTATTTGAGTAGTAAGGTTAGTGTGAATCATTATATTCATAGATTTTACTCGAATGGGTTCTCTGTCCTTTCTGCTCATGGCGTCGGCTACCACATTTGCCTTCCCCGGGTGGTAACGAATCTCAAAGTCATAATCATTCAACAATTCAATCCACCTACGCTACCTCATATTCAGTTGTTTCTGATTAAATATGTGTTGAAGACTTTTGTGGTCGGTATATATAATACTTTTGACCCCATATATGTAGTCCCTCCAAGTCTTTAATGCAAAAACAACCGCGCCTAAATCCAAATCATGCGTCGTATAATTTTGCTCGTGAATCTTCAATTGTCTAGACGCATAAGCAATCACCTTCGTCCATTGCATTAATACACAACTGAGACCTTGCTTTGATGCGTCACAATAAATCACAAAATCATCATTCCCTTCAGGCAATGACAATATAGGTGCCGTAGTTAGCTTTTTCTTCAATAATTGAAATGCCTTCTCTTGTTCATCATTCCATTCAAATTTCTTCCCTTTATGCGTTAATGCAGTTAAGGGTTTTGCTATTTTGGAGAAATCTTGGATGAATCTTCTGTAGTAACCAGCCAATCCTAAAAATTGACGTATATGCTTCGGAGTTTTTGGGGTTTCCCACTTTTCAACGGTTTCGATCTTTGCCGGGTCCACCTGGATACCTTCTTTGTTCACTATGTGACCGAGGAATTGAACTTCTTCCAACCAAAATGCACACTTTGAAAACTTAGCGTACAGTTTTTCTTTCCTCAATACTTCTAGCACTTTTCTCAAATGTTCTTCATGCTCTTGATCATTCTTTGAGTAAATAAGTATGTCATCGATGAAAACAATGACAAACTTGTCAAGATATGGCCCACACACTCGGTTCATAAGGTCCATGAACACAGCTGGTGCGTTAGTCAATCCAAACGGCATAACCATAAACTCGTAATGACCATAACACGTCCTAAAAGCAGTTTTTGGAATATCATCCTCCTTTACTCTCATTTGATGATATCCAGAACGTAAATCGATCTTCGAATAAACCGACGAGCCTTGTAGTTGATCAAATAAGTCATCAATTCTCGGCAGTGGATAACGGTTTTTGATGGTAAGTTTGTTCAACTCTCTGTAGTCAATACACAACCTAAATGTACCATCCTTCTTCTTGATAAACAAAACATGAGCTCCCTATGGTGATGTGCTTGGTCGAATGAAACCATGTTCTAATAGTTCTTGCAGTTGGCTTTGCAGTTCTTTCATCTCGCTGGGTGTGAGTCTATAAGGAGCACGAGCTATTGGTGCAGCTCCTGGTACAAGATCTATTTGAAATTCAACAGATCGATGTGGAGGTAGTCCCGGTAATTCTTTCGGAAATACATAAGGAAATTCTTTTGCGACGGGAACATCATTGATGCTCTTTTCTTCAGTTTGTACTTTCTCGACGTGTGCTAGAACAGCATAGCAACCTTTTCTTATTAGTTTTAGTACCTTCAAATTACTAATAAGATGTAGCTTCGTGTTGCCCTTTTCTCCGTACACCATTAAGGGTTCTCCTTCTTCTCGTACAATGCGAATTGTATTTTTATAACATACGATCTCTGCTTTAACCTTCTTCAGCCAGTCCATGCCAACTATTACATCAAAACTCCCTAACTCTACGGGTATCAAATCAATCTTAAATATTTCGCTACC
Source organism: Rutidosis leptorrhynchoides (assembly GCF_046630445.1). Lineage (NCBI taxonomy): Eukaryota > Viridiplantae > Streptophyta > Magnoliopsida > Asterales > Asteraceae > Rutidosis > Rutidosis leptorrhynchoides. The sequence continues at coordinate 108,704,249 of NC_092340.1, read as the reverse complement.
CAGTTTAATTTCTCGATTCCGGCATATATAATCTACTGAAATTAATTTACTGTTTGCTAATTCGAGTAAAAATTTACTATCCAACAGCGTCAATGGACAACTTAATTTAGCACAAAAATCTCTACTCCTATAGCTTCTATCCGCACCCGAATCAAATAAAACGTAAGCAGATTTATTGTCAATAAGAAACGTACCCGTAAAGCTCCAGGTCTTCCTGTGCCTCTGCCGTATTAATATTGAAAACTCTTCCACGGCCTTGTCCATTCGTGTTCTCCTGGTTCGGGCAATTTCTAATAATGTGGCCCGGTTTTCCACATTTATAACAAACTACATTGGCATAACTTGCTCCGACACTACTTGCTCCGCCATTACTCGTTCCGATACCATTTGTTCCTTTCGTTCTGTTAACCCCTGGTCCGTAGACCTCACACTTTGCCGCGCTATGACCATTTCTTTTACACTTGTTGTAAAATTTGGTGCAGAACCCCGAGTGATACTTTTCACACCTTTGGCATAGCTGCTTCTGATTGTTGTTGTTGTTGTTGCGGTTGTTATTGTTGTTGGGATGATTGTTGTAGTTGCTGTTCTTGTTGTTGTTGTTCGGCCGTTTGTTGTAGTTGCGATTGATGTTGCGATTGTTGGGATAGTTGTTGCGATTATTGTTGTAATTGCTGTTGTTGTTGTTATATTGGTGATTCTTATCACCGTTTTCCTCCCACTTTCTTTTGACTTGCTTCACATTGGCCTCTTCAGCCGCCTGTTCTTTAATTCTTTCCTCAATCTGGTTCACTAGTTTGTGAGCCATTCTACATGCCTGTTGTATGGAGGCGGGCTCGTGTGAACTTATATCTTCTTGGATTCTTTCCGGTAATCCTTTCACAAACGCGTCGATCTTCTCTTCCTCATCTTCGAACGCTCTCGGACACAATAGGCACAATTCTGTGAATCGTCTTTAGTACGTGGTAATATCAAATCCTTGGGTTCGTAACCCTCTAAGTTCTATCTTGAGCTTATTGACCTCGATTCTGGGATGGTACTTCTCGTTCATCAAGTGCTTGAATGCTGACCACGGTAGTGCGTAAGCATCATCTTGTCCCACTTGCTCTAGATAGGTATTCCACCATGTTAACGCAGTATCTGTGAAGGTATGCGTAGTGTACTTCACTTTGTCCTCTTCAGTACACTTACTTATGGCAAACACCGATTCAACCTTCTCGGTCCACCGTTTCAATTCGATCGGTCCTTCGGTTCCATCAAATTCCTAAGGTTTGCAGGCAGTGAATTCTTTGTAGGTGCATCCTACATGATTTCTTGCGCCATTAGCTGCATTGCTAGATTCGGAGTTATTGTTGGTATGTAGCGCAGCCTGTACTGCGGCTATGTTTGAAGCAAGAAAGGCACAAAATTCCTCTTCGCTCATATTCAAGGTGTGTCGAGTAGTCGGTGCCATTTCCTTCAAAATAGTCAAATGAAACGAGTTAATCATATAGAATATCAAGAGTAGTCAATAATATTTTGTAGCGTAATATGAACTTATTTATAAAAGCTCTTTCTTCATATTAGCGTTTTATACTCTTTAATTCGGGTAGTACCTACCCGTTAAGTTCATACTTAGTAGCTAACATACCATTTCAACTACTACAATTCTATATGAAAAACTAATCACAAAAAAAAATCATATTCAAACCTTTATACAATAACTTGCAAACTTACAATACCGCTTTTTTTTACATATAGCATGAAATATAGCACATAAAACTTTGATACAAAGTAGTTGCGAAGATAATTCTAGTTAATAAATAAGGCGTTCAGCAAAGGCAATAAAGACACGTAAATCATACGTCCAGAAACAAGTCATGCATTCTGGTTTTACTAATACCACTTCCCATCCTTGGTTTTGTGGAACATAACCGTTGTGACTGATAGTAAGACAATGTGTTGTAACGTCGTCAAAAGGATGAAGGTTACGTAATGACCAACAGTCTCGTAATAACCTAAAAACCTCATTTCTTACCCCAATTACCGACTCCGTCACTTGTGGGAACGTTTTGTTTAATAGTTGTAGCCCGATGTTCTTGTTCTCACTTTGGTGAGAAGCGAACATTACTAACCCGTAAGCATAACATGCTTCTTTATGTTGCATGTTAGCCGCTTTTTCTAAATCACGAAGTCCTATATTCGGATATATTGAGTCAAAATAATTTCTTAACCCGTTGCGTAAAATAGCATTTGGGTTCCCCGCAATATATGCGTCAAAGTAAACACATCGTAACTTATGGATTTCCCAATGTGATATCCCCCATCTTTCGAACGAAAGCCTTTTATAAATCAAGGCATTCTTGGAACGTTCTTTGAATGTCTTACAAACTGATCTCGCCTTAAATAGTTGTGCCGAGGAATTTTGACCAACTCTAGACAATATTTCATCAATCATGTCTCCGGGTAGGTCTCTTAAAATATTGGTTTGTCTATCCATTTTGTGTTTTTATACTGTAAAATAGACAAGAGTTAGATTCATAAAAAAAATACTTATTAATACAAGCAATTTTTACATATATCATAAAGCATAAGCACACTATATTACATATATTACACCACACGAATACAACTATCTTATTCCGACTCGCTCATTTCTTCTTCTTCGGTTTTGGTTCGTTTTGCCAAGTTTCTAGGGATATATGATGTTCCCCTAATATGAGCCGCCGTTTTCCACATTGGTTTAGAAAAACCTGGTGGTTTAGAGGTTCCCGGGTTATTGTCACAACTTAAGAAATACGGGTGTTGACGATACATATAAAGTTCATCGTGTTTGGAATCAAATTTCTCTATTTTTATGCCCTTTCCCTTATTGTTCTCTTTTACCTTATTAAATTTTGTTGGGGTAATTTCTATAACATCATCGGAATCCTTGTCGGGATCCGATTCATCGAAGAATTGGTAATCCTCCCAATACTTTGCTTCCTTGGCGGAAACACCATTGACCATAATTAACTTTGGTCGGTTGGTTGAGGATTTTCTTCTACTTAACCGTTTTATTATTTCCCCCACTGGTTCTATTTCTTCTTCCGGTTCCGATTCTTCTTTCGGTTCCGATTCTTCTTCCGGTTCCGACTCTTCTTCCGGTTCCTCTTCGGGAACTTGTAAATCAGTCCACGAATCATTCCAATTTACATTTGACTCTTCATTATTATTAGGTGAGTCAATGGGACTTGTTCTAGAGGTAGACATCTATCACATAATATCAAACACGTTAAGAGATTAATATATCACATAATATTCACATGTTAAAAATATATAGTTTCCAACAAAAATGTTAAGCAATCATTTTTAAAGAAAACACGGTCGAAGTCCAGACTCACTAATGCATCCTAACAAACTCGATAAGACACACTAATGCAAATTTTCTGGTTCTCTAAGACCAACGCTCGGATACCAACTGAAATGTCCCGTTCATATTGATTATAAACGTTCCATATTAATTGATTTCGTTGCGAGGTTTTGACCTCTATATGAGACATTTTTCAAAGACTGCATTCATTTTTAAAACAACCATAACCTTTATTTTATCAATAAAGGTTTCAAAAGCATTACGTAGATTATCAAATAATGATAATCTAAAATATACTATTTACACACGACCATTACATAATGGTTTACAATAGAAATATATTACATCGACATATGTTTCTTGAATGCAGTTTTTACATAATATCATACAAACATGGACTCCAAATCTTGTCCTTATTTTAGTATGCAACATCGGAAGCTCTTAATATTCACCTGAGAATAAGCATGCTTTAAACGTCAACAAAAATGTTGGTGAGTTATAGGTTTAACCTATATATATCAAATCGTAACAATAGACCACAAGATTTCATATTTCAATATACATCCCATACATAGAGATAAAAATCATTCATATGGTGAACACCTGGTAACCGACATTAACAAGATGCATATATAAGAATATCCCCATCATTCTGGGACACCCTTCGGATATGATATAAATTTCGAAGTACTAAAGCATCCGGTACTTTGGATGGGGTTTGTTAGGCCCAATAGATCTATCTTTAGGATTCGCGTCAATTAGGGTGTCTGTTCCCTAATTCTTAGATTACCAGACTTAATAAAAAGGGGCATATTCGATTTCGATAATTCAACCATAGAATGTAGTTTCACGTACTTGTGTCTATTTTGTAAATCATTTATAAAACCTGCATGTATTCTCATCCCAAAAATATTAGATTTTAAAAGTGGGACTATAACTCACTTTCACAGATATTTCCTTCCTCGGAAATAAGACTTGGCCACGGATCGATTCACGAACCTATACAAATATGTACATATATATCAAAGTATGATCAAAATATAATTACAACCATTTTTATTATGTTTTAAAGATTTGAATGTATTAAGTCAGTTGTCCTCGTTAGTAACCTACAACTAGTTGTCCACAGTTAGATGTACAGAAATAAATCGATATATATTATCTTGAATCAATCCACGACCCAGTGTATACACGTCTCAGGCTAGATCACAACTCAAAGTATATATATTTTTGGAATCAACCTCAACCCTGTATAGCTAACTCCCACATTATTGCATATAGAATGTCTATGGTTGTTCCGAATAATATATAAACATGGCTCGATATGATATGTCAAAACATTTGCATACGTGTCTATGGTATCCCAAGATTACGTAATATATTAGAATACATGTATAATACAATATAAGTTAGCTAGGATATGATTAATATAGATTTGTTATCAATTTTCACGTTGCTACAAAAAGAAAAATTATCCAATCTTGTTTTACCCATAACTTCTTCATTTTAAATCTGTTTTGAGTGAATCAAATTGCTATGGTTTCATATTGAACTCTATTTTATGAATCTAAACATAAAAAGTATAGGTTTATAGTTAGAAATATAAGTTACAAGTCATTTTTGTAAAGGTAGTCATTTCAGTCGAAAGAACGACGTCTAGATGACCATTTTAGAAAACATACTTCCACTTTGAGTTTAACCATGATTTTTGGATATAGTTTCATGTTCATAAGAAAAATCATTTTCCCAGAAGAACAACTTTTAAATCAAAGTTTATCATAGTTTTTAATTAACTAACCCAAAACAGCCCGCGGTGTTACTACGACGGTGTATGTCCGGTTTTACAGTGTTCTTCGTGTTTCCAGGTTTTAAATCATTAAGTTAGCATATCATATAGATATAACATGTGTTTAGTTGATTTTAAAAGTCAAGTTAGAAGGATTAACTTTTGTTTGCGAACAAGTTTAGAATTAACTAAACTATGTTCTAGTGATTACAAGTTTAAACCTTCGAATAAGATAGCTTTATATGTATGAATCGGATAATGTTATGAACATCATTACTACCTCAAGTTTTCTGGATAAAGCTACTGGAAATGATAAAAAATGGATCTATCTTCAAAGGATCCTTGGATGGCTTGAAAGTTCTTGAAGCAGAATCATGACACGAAAACAAGTTCAAGTAAGATTTCCACTCGAAATAAGATTGTTATAGTTATAGAAATTGAATCAAATTTTGAATATGAGTATTACCTTGTATTAGAAAGATATGTTACTGTAAATAATAAAGATTTCTTGAGGTTGGATGATCACTCTACAAGATTGGAAGTAAGCTAGCAAACTTGGAAGTATTCTTGATTTTATGAAACTAGAACTTGTAGAATTTATGAAAAACACTTAGAACTTGAAGATGGAACTTGAGAGAGATCACTTAGATGAATAAAATTGAAGAATTAAAGTGTTTGTAGGTGTTTTTGGTCGTTGGTAAATGGATTAGATATAAAGGATGTGTAATTTTGTTTTCATGTAAATAAGTCATGAATGATTACTCATATTTTTGTAATTTTATGAGATATTTCATGCTAGTTGCCAAATGATGGTTCCCACATATGTTAGGTGACTCACATGGGCTGCTAAGAGCTGATCATTGGAGTGTATATACCAATAGTACATACATCTAAAAGCTGTGTATTGTACGAGTACTAATACGGGTGCATACGAATAGAATTGTTGATGAAACTGAACGAGGATGTAATTGGAAGCATTTTTGTTAAGTAGAAGTATTTTGATAAGTGTTTTGAACTCTTTCAAAAGTGTATGAATACATATTAAAACACTACATGTATATACATTTTAACTGAGTCGTTAAGTCATCGTTAGTCGTTACATGTAAATGTTGATTTGAAACCTTTAAGTTAACGATCATGTTAAATGTTGTTAACCCAATGTTTATTATATCTAATGAGATGTTATATTATTACATTATCATGATATTATGATATATTAATATATCTTAGTATGATATATACATTAAAATATCGTTACAACGATAATCGTTACATATAAGTCTCGTTTCGTAATTCTTGAGTTAGTAGTCTTGTTTTTACATATGTAGTTCATTGTTAACACACTTAATGATATATTTAAATATCATTTTATCATGTTAAATATAGTGTATCCATATCTTAATATGATACATATGTATTTAGTAGACGTTATCATAACGATAATCGTTATATATATATCATTTCGAGTTTCTTAACTTAGTATTCTCATTTCTTATGTATATCACACATTGTTAATATACTTAGTGAGATACTTACTCATCATAATCTCATGTCAACCATATATATATGTCTATATATACCACAACATGTAGTTTTTACAAATTTGTAACGTTCGTGAATCGCCGGTCAACTTGGGTGATCAATTGTCTATATGAAACTTATTTCATTTAATCAAGTCTTAACAAGTTTGATTGCTTAACATGTTGGAAACATTTAATCATCTAAATATCAATTTCATTTAATATATAAAAACATGGAAAAGTTCGGGTCACTACTGATGTCGAACGAGGTGTATATAAAATAGCTTAAATTTTACTAGAAAATACTATTAAATACGATACAATTTTACACAAGATATTTATTTATTTATAGAATGGATATACTTAAACCTTGCTACAACACTTATAGGCAGTGTACCTAATCGTACAGTAGTGTAGTTTTTAGTAAGTCCGGTTCGTTCCACAGGGAAATCTTTAAACAAAGCTCAACGCTATCTTAATTTACTTTTATAAAAATACAAATATATATATAAGTAATATTATTATTATAAAGGGGGGTTTTTACCGTTTAATGACCGGTTTGTCGATTTTAAAACTTTAGTCGCAGTTAAAACCTAATGTAAAATATAAAATAAATACAAGACTTTAAATTAAAGCGTAAAGTAAATAACGATAATGAAATTGCGAATAATAAAAATGCGATAAAATTAAATTACGATAATTAAAAGTACGATAATTAAAAGTGCGATTAAATAAAATAACAATAAATAAAAGTGCGATAATTAGAAGTGCAATTAAATATAAAATAAAGGAAATTAAATATGAAATAAAAGAATTATGCTTATTTAAACTTCCGTAATCATGATGTTTGACGTGTTGATTTTAGTTTTATGCCCATGGGTTAATTGTCCTTTGTCCTGGATTATTCAATATGTCCGTCTGGTTTTTGTCCATAACAGTCCATCAGTCATAAATATAAATTGCAAGTGTCCTTGTCAAATTATTATTATACCCGAAGATAAATATTCCAACTAATTGGGGATTCGAATTGTAACAAGGTTTTAATACTTTGTTTAATGAATACACCAGGTTATCGACTGCGTGTAAACCAAGGTTTTACTACTTTGTTAACAATTACACCAATTACCCTTGAATGTAATTTCACCCCTGTTTTAATTATTCTAGTGGCTATTAATCCATTCCCGTGTCCGGTTAAATGAACGATTATTCGTACATATAAATACCCTGCCCATCGTGTCCGATCGAGTGTATATGGTAATTTATAGGGACGCCCAATTGTAAATCTTTATATTAACATTAACAAACTTTCATTTAGTTAAACAAATATAAAGCCCATTAATAGCCCATAGTCTAATTTCCACAAGTGTCGTTCTTTTATCCAAACCCCAATTATGGTACAAAGCCCAATTACCCAATTTTAGTAATTAGCCCAACATCATGATTACTTCGTTTTAAACAAGCATAATAATAACTTAGCTACGAGACATTAATATAAAAAGGTTGAACATAACTTACAATGATTAAAAATAGCGTAGCGTTACACGGACAGAATTTCGACTTACACCCTTACAACATTCGCTAACATACCCTTATTATTAGAATTATAATTAAAATTAAAATATAAATTATAAATATAAATATATTTACGTTGAAGAGGAAGAGAAAAAGGATGATCAAACTCGTCAGAAAACTGGCTTTTTATAGGACCTGACCAGCAATCTCACACCATGCGACTCGCATGGTTTTGTGCCTCTGGCCATGCGAGTCGCATGGCCACCCTGGATTCAGCCAACTGCTTTTGTTTTCTTCTTTGTCGACGTAATATAATAATAATAATATATATAATATATAATTATATATAATTATATATATATTATATTATATTCTTGTGCATAGTAGACTAGATATTTTTGGTCCGTTGCGTCGGGCGTTTCTTCTTGGCTCAGGTCCCGGTTCCGGATTTTCGGACGTCCTCGCGTATTATTTTAAATCGCGTACTTTGTGTTCCGCAACTTGTACTCTTGTCATTTTGAGACGTTCCTCATCAATATTTTGAACCTTTTTAGTTGTATCTTGTACTTTTTAGCTCTTTGGACCTTTTTGTCTTCAATTTGTCGAATCTGTCTTTTGTCTTCACCTTTTATTATTTAAACGAATATCACTTGTAAATAGAACAATTGCAACTAAAAGCTTGTCTTTCTTGAGGAATAATGCTATGAAATATATGTTCGTTTTTAGCATTATCAAATATTCCCACACTTGAGCGTTGCTTGTCCTCAAGCAATATTGTCTTGAAATACTAGAATCACTTCTTTATTCTTCACACTTTGTACATCAGTGATTTCTATACGGCGGTATAAACAATGGTAGTAACGATATGGTTTACAGTCCCACATGACTATAAAAATTTAGATCCATTAAGGAAATTGGATTTTTATGAAAACATTTGATCTTTCGAAATCTAGTTTTTACCCTAGATAAGTTTTCCGGAATAACCCTTTACCGGTGTTTGCAAAATATTTTTGTGGGTTTGGTGGGTTTCAGATTCGAAAATTTTAGCTCAAAACTTGCGGTTTTGTGTCACCCACTTGCTAACCTTGTATTAGGAAAGCAACACGTCCAGTTTACTTGTCCCGTATATTACCTTTCGGCAAACTACCGTCCGGTTGTAAAGGAAAGCGTTGAACAAGCAACTGTTAAGGCAATGTCCCGTGACATGCTTTTGATTATGGTCTATAACGTGTCGGACGCAATTACTATCCTTGGTAGGAGCAATAGTAAAGCTCACCCTTATAATTTTTCGGTCTGGCACAAGGTCCTGTCTTTGACCATGTTATGCAACCACCGTTCTTACGGTTGACACCCGATTTAGTTCAGGTGACCTAATGAATTCCAGGTGAATTCCTAGGATTTTACGTTCAATGGTAATGAACGCATTGAAAATAGGGTTTTCAGAAAACAAATCGGTTTGTATTTTTGATCAAAATATTTTCTCGTTTCAGCTCGAGTTTTAGATATCATTGAATTCCATGAGTTTGAATTCTCAATCTTTACGGTCAATCTCTAGGATTGAGTAATATCAGTCTTAAAAGCTGATTTTTAATCTTTAAGGAGATTATCCTTTCTGGGGATCTGATTCATTAGTCTTATCCAGCTAATTTGCATGGAGCCCCCCCATTGTACGAGATAAATCCTTCTCATGGTTAGGATAAATCTGACCACTTGGCGACCCTGTTTGATGCTGAGGTCCGTGGATTTCCTGCTGATTTTAGTGATGACTTTTCTAGATTTTTCGTCAACCTACAGCTGGTCTGAACGACAACTTCATGACCTAAATCAAGAAGCGCGTGTCTTTTTCGGAAGACTTTACTTCCTTTTAGTGATGGAATTGATTCATCGTGTAGATCCATCTCTTCTTTTCTTTCATTGGGTAAAACAGTTTAGCTTAGTCCAAAGCAAAAGTATTTTCAGTTATTTGTTACAAATATATGTGGCATATGTTTAAAATAACTTGGTAAATTTTCCCACACTTGGCTTTTTATTTTTCTTTTTATCGTCCTCTATTCCATTTTTAAATGAATTTTAACATTTTAGTTTGTTTCTCAATTTATGTCCTTTCCGAGGTAACAATAATTTCGGTGTTAAAACCTAGTTTTATCGTTCATAAATATGTATAAACATGATTTGAATTCATTTAATTGAAAATTTTGAAAAATTTTACTAGAATTGGGTAGTCAGTATATAAGACTAGGGCTGTTCTTTTTTTATCAGAGAGCACTAGATTCTAATACAACTACTGCTTTACTAGTATTTTTAATGGTAACCAAGTGTTTAATATTAAAATTTTAAAATCCGAAAGAATTTAACCCCTTCCCACACTTAAGATCTTGCAATGCCCTCATTTGCAAGAAATCAGTAACAATTTGAATTATTGAGGGTGATTTGTGTGAAAATGATTAAATTTTTACCAAAGTTTCCAAATATATTGCGTTTGTTTGCTGAATGATAAATGGTGCACGTCATTTGTTCATTCCGTCTTGTTGTTATTTCACATACATTTTGCATCATTGTCGTCAAAATTACTTGCTTTTGCTGAACTTAATGCCAGTCTTTGAAAACGCGTTGTTTTACCCTGTTTTGTGCATAAAATAGAATACATACAATACAAATATAATCATACATGCAATTTGAAATGGAACTTTGGCATCCCACTTTCAAACTATAAGAAAAATATTAGTACACAATAATAATAAAATATCCAACATTACATAAACATAATAAAATGTTAAGTGTTTAATGTAATAAAAATAAAAATTACCAACTTATCTCATCTCTACTGATCAGGAGGTGGGTTAGGAGGATAATTAGGATATGGATCCCAATTCATGTTCGCGTCCGGATTCCATGGCTGATTATAGGTGTACTGGTATGCTGCGTCATAATCATATGAATCATAGGGTGGTCTCATCTCTGGCTGATGTGCGGGATAGTATGCGGGTCGGGTCGGATAATACATCTCGCCAGGCTGCAACTGGCTTATAATTTGGCGCTGATGATAATCCCATCGGCCATGCTCTCGTTGCCGGGAATGCTCGTAGTCATTCCGGCGTTGCCATGCCTCATACTGCATATGCCTATCATAGTTCGTCATGTATTCATCCTCCATACGAATACCTAAATCAAGAGCAGTCTCCCGTACAACTCCTATAATGTTGTTCGCCTCCTCCATCTCGTCATCCGAACCTCTCTCTACCTGTCGCTGAGGTCCCTCGTATCGATATACCCGACCACGTCTCATCAATAATACCCTTGCACCGTGATAAAGGTTTGAACTTATAGTTTCACCTCCGTCCTCTATTTCGTTCATTGGACCCCCTTGGTGCTTATCTACACCTAAATACTCTCCAATGAGAGTAATGAAAATACCACCACCTATAATACTCCCCGATTTCATCCCCGAAACTACATTAGCGAGATAATAACCAACACAATAGGGAATGTTGACGAAACTCCTCGGGTCTCTAATACACTTGAGGTAGAACAAATCATTTACGGTCAATTTCTCCTTATTCCTACCCCTTTGTGTAATTGTGTTTGCTAAGAATCTATGAATCACCCGGAGTTCAGCTCTGTCTATATCTAAGTATGTATGATTTCCACTGGCGTGAAATTCATTAAAGTGGGACATACGCCTCCAGACAGCGTTAATATCAAATTCCCTATCTACCCTTTCTCCTTGGGCAATCAGGCTATTACAGTCGGGGCTCAAAAGTTCAGCAGGGGTGTAAATCTGTAAGGCCCTTGCTAAATCTATCATGGACATTCTGTACATTCGTCCACCTAACAGAAACCTAATAAAGCTTCTATCATCTATCCTCCTAACATCACTGTTTAACTTAATAGTACTAAGTAATTCTATACACCATTCCCTATATATGGTTCTACGAATGGAAAATAGGCGCATCCAATCGTTAAACTGAGAATTACCATACCTTTGCACCAATAATTGCCGAATCGGTTCGGCAAGGTCAACTGTTTCCAAAGGTACCCAGTCAATTGCCCTTGGCATTTCAACAACCTTAAAGTAGAGAATGTGCATGTTCTTTTGATAATCTGGATACTCTATCCAACATCTATCAAATCTCAGATTTGGGTGTAACTGATCTTCATTAATGTCTAAACTCAGAATCCTTTGATGTGGAGCGAATTGACGAAACTGATTCACGAATAATTGATCTTGATCGTGATAAGGAATATGTTGCTCCTCCTGTTCTTCTTCTTCTTGTTGCATATGTTGTTCCTGTTCATGAAACATTTCCGGTTCGGGCTCTGGTTGCCTGGACGATGATGCTCCTGAACCTCCAGTATCGGCTTTCTGCAAAACACATTAAACACAAAATTTGTGCATCCAAATATGCATTAGTGTTAGCAAAATAATAACTTGAAACAATTATGATGACCTGTTCAATTCATAACACATTTTATACACATTTTCTTAACAATAACAATTCTACACTTTTACATACGAAAATGTGTACAATGTTTTATCACATTTAAACTCTTAAACATGTCAACAATAATCATTATAGCAATTAAACACTTGTTACATGGCATTCAAATCAAACTAGTGTTCATTTTCATATTTTTGTCAAGTCTACACTTTGTCAAATAAGCCTATACGAAAAATGTACATCAAGTTCATAAGCATTTATCTCAAATAACATGCCAAAATAATCACTACTAGCAATGAAACAAGTTTCAAATAGCCTTTATATCAAATTATCCAAGTTCATGAATTTTTGGACTTAAAAAGTCCACTTTAATTCTCAAAAACATGTTTAGGCTCAAAGTTTGGATCAATTAACTACCTAAACATGTTACACTACTTAATTTAGCAACAATTCATGACAAAAATCGGCCATAACCTGTTTATAACAAAAAGCCCCAAATTGCTCAAGAACACAAACCCTAGATTCTTAAAAATTTGAAGTTTTTAGCTTCAATTCATGTTAAATAGCTTCTATCTAGGATATACATGCATAATATAACAACAATTTAGCTCTAATTACATCTAAATTTAACAAAATCAAAATATAAATTTTCTAGCTCAAGAACACAAAAATTCGAATTTAAAGAGATTAGGGGTGAAATCTTTACCTTTCTCCTGAAGGGGTTGAGACTACTGAATCTAGGCATGATTATTGTGAAATTTTTGCAAGAAATTTGGTGAAAATTGGTGAAAAATTGAGAGGGTTTTGGAGATGGTTCGTGTATATGTGTGTGTAATGTGAGAGACAGAGCAGCTCGCTGGAAGTTTTGATCCTGTCCAGTATTTTATGGCCATGCGAGTCGCATGGCCTTCTGCCCATCCCCATGCGACTCGCATGAGGGTCAATTCCCAGGTATTTTTTTTTTTTTTTTTTTTTTTTTTTTTTTATAAACCTTAAACTTTTTAGAACATAAAATTTAATAAAATTTTAAAAATTTTGTTTCTTTTTAAGACGAGGTCGTTTCGGGACTATGCCCTAGTCCGTCCCTCGACAAAATTTTAAAATTTGTCTTTTTGTAGCGATTGTTTTAAAAGCTAAGATTTTTGGGTTTTTTAATGTTTTTGGCATACTTTAAATCAATAAGATTAAAAATAATGATAATAAAAGTTCTCGTCCCTCCCTCGGGTAAAGCAATTTCGGTTCAAAGACCTAGTCTTCAACTTACGACGAATTTTTAAAAATCATATTCTTAACTTAATGAGATAAAGTAAATTTTTGTTTTTAAATTCACACAACTTAAATATAAAATTCAAAATTAAAATTAAAAATTCACACCAAACTTAAAATTTGAAATGCATAAAATTAAAAATTAATATTTTAAAAATTAAAAATTCACACCAAACTTAATTTAAAAATTTATAAATTCATATCAAACTTATATTAATTTTTCAAATATTTACAATTTTAAATATATTGTTTTTATAAAGTTTACAATATTAATTTAAGGTTTAAATATTAAGATTAAAAACATAATAAAATTAAAAATCTTTTTGTCTTTTTATCCCACTTTAATCAATCAAATATTATCAAAAATATGCGCCCCTCTTTTCGGTAAAGTAATTTCGGTTCCAAGACCTAATTTAACTCATGACGAATTTTTGAAATATTTTGGGTTGATTGATTAAAGATATTTATACCTTAAGAATAAACGTTAAATTTCGCAGTGATGTAATAAATTTTTGAACGATATCAATAATTTCGGTCGCCAAACCTAATTTTATTTAATACCAATTTAATACTTTTTAGCGAACAAATTAGCGTTTATTATCAAAAGGTTAAAAATAAAAATAAAAATAAAAACTGTACAGACATACCTGTGAAATAGATTTCTTAGTTATATGATCTATTATATTCATAAGATAGTCGGTTTAATTGGTTTTCCATGGCTGCATAGGCGTAACCTCGAGCATTCATTGTCTTTTCTTCTAAACATATGAACGGTCCGTCTCTGCATAAAGTAACAAATTCGGTATTTGAATAGGTTTGATTATTTGAACATTTACCTCCATGTGACCATTTTCCGCATTTGTGACATTTTTCTAGGTGTCGTGCTCTTCTTTTCGCTGCGGATTTTGATTTTCCTTTACCAAATTGTAACTTATTATCTTCGCATCTGGATCCTTTTCTAACTCCGTCCATTCTTTCTCTGATTACTGATACTAATTCACTCGGTAGTATATCATTATTTCTTTTAGTGATCAAAGCGTGTAGCATTAGACCATGGTTTAATTCACAGGCAGTCTTCATTTTGTAAAAACCTAAAAAAAATAAAAATTCAGAATGGGGGGAGAAGACTAGTTCTTTAGGGTCTGCTAGGGAAAGACCATACGTGTTCCATTTTCGAGAACTACACGAAAACAGACAATCTAACTCTAACAGAAATACATATTATCCTTTAAAGACTTGATTCTCCCCACACTTAGTTAGCTGTGGTGTCGAAATTGTGATTAACTTCGTTGTCGACTTCCATCGGACCATGTATGTAATGTTTAACTCTGTGACCATTAACTTTAAATTCAATCCCATTTGAATTTATCAATTCTATCGTTCCGTATGGGAAAACTCTTTTGACTATGAATGGTCCAGACCATCTTGATTTCAATTTTCCAGGAAATAGCTTGAATCGTGAATTGAAAAGAAGAACTCTGTCTCCTTTTTTAAATTCTTTTGAACTTCTGATTCTTTTATCATGCCATTTCTTCGTTCTTTCTTTATAGATTAACGAATTATCGTATGCTTCATGTCTTAATTCTTCTAATTCGTTTAGTTGACTTAATCGTAGACGTCCGGCTTCATGTAAATCAAGATTACATGTCTTCAAAGCCCAAAATGCTTTGTGTTCAATTTCTACTGGAAGATGACATGCTTTTCCATAAACAAGTCTAAAAGGTGTGGTTCCAATTGGAGTTTTGTAGGCTGTTCTAAAAGCCCAGAGTGCATCCTCCAATTTAATGGACCATTCCTTTGGATTTGATCCTACGGTTTTCTCTAGAATACGTTTTAAAGCTCGGTTGGTATTTTCAACTTGTCCACTTGTTTGTGGATGATATGCGGTGGAGATTTTATGAGTTACTCCATATCTTTTAAGAACTTTCTCAAGTTGATTATTACAGAAATGAGTACCCCGATCACTTATTAAAGCTTTCGGTGTTCCAAACCTTGCAAAAAGACGTTTTAAAAAGTTGACTACAACTCGTGCATCGTTAGTTGGGAGAGCTTGTGCTTCCGCCCATTTAGATACATAATCAATGGCTACGAGTATATATAGATTATTATGAGATTTTGGAAATGGACCCATAAAGTCAATACCCCAAATGTCAAATACTTCACATACTTGGATGACATTTTGTGGCATTTCATCACGTTGACTTATTCTTCCGGCCCTTTGACATGCATCACAGGATTTGCAAAGAAGGTGTCCGTCTTTGTAAATTGTAGGCCAATAGAATCCAGCTTCATAAACTTTTCTTGCTGTTAGTTGAGGCCCATAATGCCCTCATGTTGGTCCTGTGTGACAATGGTTTAAAATTTTACTAGCTTCATCTCCAAATACACATCGGCGTATTATTCCATCGGGACAACTTTTAAACAGATGTGGATCTTCCCAGAAATAGTGTTTTATATCACTGAAGAATTTCTTTCGTCTTTGGTACGATAATCCTTTTTCAAGGAATCCACAAACTAAGTAGTTTGCATAGTCTGCAAACCATGGGATTTCTTTATAATCTATCTTCAATAGATATTCATCAGGAAAGTTGTCTTGTATGGCCGATTCATTCAGAACTTCTAATTCGGGATTTTCAAGACGAGAAAGATGATCAGCGGCGAGATTTTCTGCTCCTTTTTTATCTCGGATTTCAATATCAAACTCTTGTAAGAGTAAGATCCAACGGATTAATCTTGGTTTAGCATCTTGTTTTGAAAATAGGTATCTAAGAGCAGAATGGTCGGTATAGACCACCGTTTTTGCTAGAACGAGATATGATCGGAATTTGTCAAAAGCAAAGACAATAGCAAGGAGTTCTTTTTCAGTAGTTGTATAGTTCGTTTGTGCTCCTTGTAACGTCTTACTAGCATAATATATAGGTTGAAATCGTTTTTCAATCCTTTGTCCTAAAACGGCTCCCATTGCAAAATCACTTGCATCGCACATTAGTTCAAATGGTAGATTCCAATTTGGTGTTATCATGATCGGTGCATTAGTGAGTTTTTCTTTAAGAATATTAAAAGATTTGATACATTCATCTGAAAAGATGAATGGCGCATCCTTTTCTAGGAGTTTATTCATAGGAGTGGCAATTTTAGAAAAATCTTTTATAAAACGTCGGTAAAAACCGGCATGCCCTAGAAAACTCCTAACTCCTCTAACATTTGTGGGATGTGGAAGTTTAGCAATTACATCTACTTTAGCTCTATCCACTTCAATTCCTTCTTTTGAAATTTTATGTCCAAGAACGATGCCTTCTTTAACCATGAAATGGCATTTCTCCCAATTGAGTACTAGATTTGATTTTTCGCATCTAATTAGCATTCGTTCCAGATTAACTAGACATGATTTAAATGTATCACCGAAGACTGAAAAGTCATCCATGAATACTTCCATGCATTCTTCTATCATGTCGTGAAAAATCGCCATCATACACCTTTGAAAGGTTGCAGGGGCGTTACAAAGTCCAAATGGCATGCGTTTGTAAGCAAAAGTACCATAAGGGCACGTGAATGTGGTTTTCTCTTGGTCTTCGGGTGCTATTGGAATTTGAAAATATCCGGAAAATCCATCTAGAAAACAATAGAAACTATTTCCGGCTAATCTTTCCAACATTTGATCTATGAAAGGTAAGGGAAAGTGATCTTTTCTGGTGGCGTCATTTAATTTTCTATAATCAATACATACACGCCATCCTGTTACAGTCCTAGTAGGAATAAGCTCATTTTTCTCATTTGTAATGACAGTCATGCCACCCTTCTTAGGTACGCATTGAACTGGGCTTACCCATGGACTATCAGAAATTGGATATATCAAACCTGCATCTAGCAGCTTAATAATCTCTTTCTTAACTACATCTTGCATATTAGGATTTAGTCTTCGTTGGCGTTGCACATACGTTTTATGACCTTCTTCCATAAGGATTTTATGTGTGCAATACGAAGGACTTATTCCTTTAATATCATGAATTTTCCATGCAATGGCTGGTTTATGAGCTTTCAACACAGAAATGAGTTGTGATTTCTCATTTTCAGCAAGAGAAGACGATATTATTACAGGTAATTCAGATTCACCATGTAAATAAGCGTATTCCAAATGGTTTGGAAGTGGCTTTAACTCTAATTTCGGAGGTTCTTCTATCGATGATTTATATCGATATCTGTCTTCTTCTTTTAGCATTTGAATTTCTTCTGTTGTTGGTTCATATCCATTAGCTATAAGTGTAGCTAACATTTCAGCTTCATCAATTGGTTCATTTCCTTCTCCTAAAGAACATTCTCCTGTTCCTTGTAATTCTGGAAATTCTTCTAATAATTCTGCATGTGCATCTATAGTTTGAATATAATAACATGTATCATCTGCAGATTGTGGTTGTTGCATTGCTCTATCAACTGAAAAGGTAACACTCTCATCCTCTATACTTAGGGTCAGTTTCTTACCGAACACGTCTATCATTGCTTTAGCCGTGTTTAAGAATGGTCTTCCTAATATGAGAGGAACTTGAGAATCTTCTTCCATGTCCAAAACAACAAAATCTACTGGAAATACTAAAGTACCAACTTTAACTAGCATGTTTTCCATTATCCCTCTAGGATATTTTATTGATCTATCGGCTAGTTGTATGCTTATTCTGGTTGGTTTCAATTCTCCAAGGTCTAGTTTAGCGTATAGTGAATACGGCATTAGATTTATACTAGCACCTAAATCAGCCAATGCTTCTATTGAACTAAGACTACCCAGAAAACATGGAATTGTAAAACTTCCTGGATCAGATAGTTTTTCTGGTATCTTATTCAACAGCACTGCTGAACAATTTGCATTCATAGTAACAGCCGAGAGTTCTTCCATTTTCTTTCTATTCGTGATTAGATCTTTCAAGAATTTAGCATATCTTGGCATTCCTGAAATCACATCAATGAAAGGAAGATTTACATTTATCTGTTTAAACATATCCAAGAATTTGGATTGCTCGGCTTCAAGTTTTTCCTTCTTCATTTTACTCGGATAAGGAAGTGGTGGTTGGTATGGTTTAACATAAGGTTTATTCTTAACTGTGTTATCTTCATTAACCTTCTCAACTACCGGTTCTTTTTCCTTTTCTTTATCAGGTTGTGGTTCTTGTGGAGTAGGAATGGTTTCATCAGAAGTTACAGGTATTTCAGGTGGTTTAAGTGTTGTACCACTTCTTGTGGTAATAGCTTTAGCTGTTTCATTCCGGGGGTTAGCATTTGTATCACTAGGTAAACTTCCCGGTTTTCTTTCACCTATTAACCTTGCTAGGTTACTTACTTCTTGTTCTAGATTTTGAATAGAAGCTTGTTGATTTCTAAATGCTTGAGCATTTTGTTCATTTGTTTGTTTTTGAGATGTGAAAAACTGCGTTTGAGTTTCAACTAGCTTCGTCATCATATCTTCTAAATTCGGCTTTTTATCATCGGTTTGTTGTGGTGGTTTGTTTTGAAAATTCGGTCTTTGCTGATTATAAGTATTATTGGATACTTGTTGATTGCTAGGACCTTGTTGGTTGTTGTATGGAATATTTCGGTTATAATTCTGGTTTTGATTGTAAATCGGTCTTGGCGGTTGATAATTATTCTGATAATTATTTCCAGGCCTTTGGTTTATGTATGAAATATTCTCTCTTTGTTCCATTGTTAATTCAATACTGAGACAATCTTTTGTCAAATGTGGTCCTCCACACTGCTCACAACTAATTCGTATAGCATGAATATCTTTAGTCATTTTTTCCATTCGTCTCTCGAAAGCATCTATCTTTGCCGAAATGGAATCTAAGTCATGGCTAGAATCGGCTCTAGCTGCTTTAGATGATCTAATGATATCTTTTTCTTGGTGCCACTCATGTGAGTGGGAAGCAGTGTTATCAATAATTTTGTAAGCATCAGTTTCGGTTTTCTTCATAATAGAACCACCAGCTGCTATATCTATGTCTTTTCTTGTAGTGATGTCGCATCCTTGGTAGAATATTTGTACTATTTGACAGGTGTCTAAACCATGTTGCGGACATCCTCTTAACAACTTTCCATATCTTGTCCACGCCTCATATAGAGTTTCATTTGGCTTCTGTGTAAACGTAACAATTTCTGCTTGAAGTCTTACGGCTTTAGATGCGGGAAAAAATTGTTTAAGAAATTTGTCAACTAAAACATCCCATGTATCAATCGCCCCTTCAGGTAACGATTCCAACCAATCTTTGGCTTCTCCCTTCAAAGTCCAGGGAAATAACATGAGATATATCTGTTCATCCTCCACTTCTCGGATTTTAAATAGTGTGCAGATCCTATTAAAGGTACGTAGATGTTCATTTGGATCTTCCTTCGGCGCACCACTAAATTGGCATTGATTAGTCACCATGTGTAGAATTTGTCCTTTGATTTCATAATCTGGCGCATTAATGTCTGGATGAGTAATTGCGTGACCTTGGCCAGTGCGTTTAGCTCTCATTCGGTCTTCCATACTTAAAGGTTCCAGATTCTCCATAATTGAATTTGTTGACTCGGTATCACTAGATGATTCTGATTTAATAGTTCGTTCCTCAACAATCTCTGTTTGAATGATTGGTGGTTCCGGAGGAAAGTTTAATGGTTCAGGATCTATGAACCGTTCCTGAATATTTTCTGGATTCTCAATTGTGAGGTTTGTTTCAAAAACTGGATTATCGGAAATTTGAACTGAAGTACTTGGTCGACTGGATGACGATTCTAAAGAAAAATCAACGGCGGTTATATTTGTTAAACGAGGTCTTGATCGAGTTACAGGTGGTGAACGTACAAAAGGTGGTGAACGTCTTGCTCGGTGCATTCACAGAATATCCTATTAGTTTTTAAAAGGAAAGAAAAATTATAATAAGTTATCCAATCAATAGACTTTTCTGATTTTGCCCACGTTTCGAATAGCCAAAAGATGCAGCAGAGGGGCAGGATTCGTTTGGTCTCAATATAATTGAGGACTGTTTGGCTCCAATAACCCGGTCCACGTACAAATCCAACTATTACTACGAACCAGAAAATTTTGATGTCTATCAATTTAACTACTTAAAATAAATTTTCGTAATTTTAAGAAATTTAGATAAGAAGTAGAATAAAAATCTAAGTCCTAAAAACTAGAATGGCGAGAAATAAGAAAGACAAAGAGTTCGTCGCAAAAGGTCGAAAAAGAAAAATGGTTGAAAAATAAAAGGTGACGGAAAAATAAAAGAAACTTATAAAAACTTAAAAATACTTAACTAATTTAACCTTATTACTACAACTAACTTAAAATTATAATCGCAAATTGATATTACTAATTGGAATGATAATTGATACATAGTAAAAGGTCTAAAAATATTAAAGCTTACAGGAAAAACTAAATCCCAAATGGAAATAACTTAAAAAGAAACTAAAACTTAAAAAGGCGTCGCAAAATTCTAAAGCACCTAAATCTTAGTCTAAAGAAAAAGCACTTAAGGAATTCTACGGCAAAGCCTAAAAATCTAGGAGTAAAAATGACTATAGCCAAAAACTAAGTTTAAAATTAAATATGAGCGAAAAATATAAATATTACGCTACAACGATTAAAAAGGGACAAAATATAAAAGTTATAAAAAGTTATAAAAATATTAGATTTTATAAAAATATTATTTTTATATTTTATAATAAAAGTATTAAGTAAATAAATAATAAAAGTAAATAAAAGTAAAAATAACTAAATAAATTAAACTTAATTATAATAATAATAATAGTATTAGGGTTTAGTTAATAATAATATAATATACCCCGTAATTAATGCGAAATTAGGGTTGGATGTGGCCCTGTCAGACCCTTCATGCGAGTCGCATGGTTTTGGGGGGGGGGGGGGGGTCATGCGAGTCGCATGACTGAACTGGACCAGTTCAACTGGACTGGTTCAAATTACGGGTCACGTATTATTTTATATTTAATTTCTTTTATTTTCTGTTTTAAATTAAAATAAAATATATATATATAATTAGAATAAAAAAAAACTTAAAAATAAACTTAAAATACTTTATAATTTTGTAAAAATAAAAGAAAAACTTAAAAATATACTTAAAATACTTTTTTTTTTTTTTTTTCGATTTTAAAAGCTTTTTTTTTTTTTTTTTATATATTTAAACAAAAATATAAATTTTACAAAAACTAATTATAACTTAAAAATTAAAAATATGGCGTTTTGCTTCGGTGGATGATTCCCCGGCAGCGGCGCCAAAAATACTTGATGTCAAACGAGGTGTATATAAAATAGCTTAAATTTTACTAGAAAATACTATTAAATACGATACAATTTTACACAAGATATTTATTTATTTATAGAATGGATATACTTAAACCTTGCTACAACACTTATAGGCAGTGTACCTAATCGTACAGTAGTGTAGTTTTTAGTAAGTCCGGTTCGTTCCACAGGGAAATCTTTAAACAAAGCTCAACGCTATCTTAATTTACTTTTATAAAAATACAAATATATATATAAGTAATATTATTATTATAAAGGGGGGTTTTTACCGTTTAATGACCGGTTTGTCGATTTTAAAACTTTAGTCGCAGTTAAAACCTAATGTAAAATATAAAATAAATACAAGACTTTAAATTAAAGCGTAAAGTAAATAACGATAATGAAATTGCGAATAATAAAAATGCGATAAAATTAAATTACGATAATTAAAAGTACGATAATTAAAAGTGCGATTAAATAAAATAACAATAAATAAAAGTGCGATAATTAGAAGTGCAATTAAATATAAAATAAAGGAAATTAAATATGAAATAAAAGAATTATGCTTATTTAAACTTCCGTAATCATGATGTTTGACGTGTTGATTTTAGTTTTATGCCCATGGGTTAATTGTCCTTTGTCCTGGATTATTCAATATGTCCGTCTGGTTTTTGTCCATAACAGTCCATCAGTCATAAATATAAATTGCAAGTGTCCTTGTCAAATTATTATTATACCCGAAGATAAATATTCCAACTAATTGGGGATTCGAATTGTAACAAGGTTTTAATACTTTGTTTAATGAATACACCAGGTTATCGACTGCGTGTAAACC
This sequence comes from Rutidosis leptorrhynchoides, assembly GCF_046630445.1. Taxonomy (NCBI): domain Eukaryota; kingdom Viridiplantae; phylum Streptophyta; class Magnoliopsida; order Asterales; family Asteraceae; genus Rutidosis; species Rutidosis leptorrhynchoides. The sequence goes on along the minus strand of NC_092340.1, from coordinate 108,681,294 downwards.
AAGGTTTTACTACTTTGTTAACAATTACACCAATTACCCTTGAATGTAATTTCACCCCTGTTTTAATTATTCTAGTGGCTATTAATCCATTCCCGTGTCCGGTTAAATGAACGATTATTCGTACATATAAATACCCTGCCCATCGTGTCCGATCGAGTGTATATGGTAATTTATAGGGACGCCCAATTGTAAATCTTTATATTAACATTAACAAACTTTCATTTAGTTAAACAAATATAAAGCCCATTAATAGCCCATAGTCTAATTTCCACAAGTGTCGTTCTTTTATCCAAACCCCAATTATGGTACAAAGCCCAATTACCCAATTTTAGTAATTAGCCCAACATCATGATTACTTCGTTTTAAACAAGCATAATAATAACTTAGCTACGAGACATTAATATAAAAAGGTTGAACATAACTTACAATGATTAAAAATAGCGTAGCGTTACACGGACAGAATTTCGACTTACACCCTTACAACATTCGCTAACATACCCTTATTATTAGAATTATAATTAAAATTAAAATATAAATTATAAATATAAATATATTTACGTTGAAGAGGAAGAGAAAAAGGATGATCAAACTCGTCAGAAAACTGGCTTTTTATAGGACCTGACCAGCAATCTCACACCATGCGACTCGCATGGTTTTGTGCCTCTGGCCATGCGAGTCGCATGGCCACCCTGGATTCAGCCAACTGCTTTTGTTTTCTTCTTTGTCGACGTAATATAATAATAATAATATATATAATATATAATTATATATAATTATATATATATTATATTATATTCTTGTGCATAGTAGACTAGATATTTTTGGTCCGTTGCGTCGGGCGTTTCTTCTTGGCTCAGGTCCCGGTTCCGGATTTTCGGACGTCCTCGCGTATTATTTTAAATCGCGTACTTTGTGTTCCGCAACTTGTACTCTTGTCATTTTGAGACGTTCCTCATCAATATTTTGAACCTTTTTAGTTGTATCTTGTACTTTTTAGCTCTTTGGACCTTTTTGTCTTCAATTTGTCGAATCTGTCTTTTGTCTTCACCTTTTATTATTTAAACGAATATCACTTGTAAATAGAACAATTGCAACTAAAAGCTTGTCTTTCTTGAGGAATAATGCTATGAAATATATGTTCGTTTTTAGCATTATCAACTACATACATTAAGTACTTCGCCAACAATCATGGATGAAAAAAAATCACAAATAAATAGAGGAAAGAATGCATTGTATTAACAATAATATCAACCTAAATAGATAAGCAATGATGAACGGATCGAAGGTTGATTCCGGAACGATTAGGTTGATTGGAAGATGATGGAATTCTCCAAGTTGCTCCCAAAATCGCCTTAGTTACTCCCAAAAACGGCCAGGTTAAGTTATGAAATAATTAGGGTAAAATAATATTAATAAACAGCCAAACTTTCGGTTTAAACCCTTTTGCGCACCGCGGTTAATGACAAGCGCGCCGCGCCTTCGTTCAAACAAGCACACCGCACACACATAATATGCATGTCGCGATTGTAGCGTATTTACCCACTGTTCTGTTTTCCTTCATAAATGCGCGCCGAAATAACTAAAGTGCGCGCCTTGCACCTTTGGAACCTCGTATTCTTGAATTTTTCTAACACTTTTGACCACGAAACACCCCGATAACCAACTTTTAACTCATGATAACATACGAGCTCCAAAATAAACCAAATTAACATGATTTTCGCGATAAATAACTAACGAGCTCCAATTCATCAACTTAACTAATAACCACAACAAATCGTCTCCAAACCGTATCTAAAGGACCAAAATATGAAGGATATTGCTAAGATAAACATAGTTGAATTATGCAATATCAATGCCAACAAAATAGTTTGAAATTTTCCCTTACAGGTATTACTTATGGCTGACAATTGACACTTAACATAAGACTATTGTTGCATGAGAACACCTTTGATGCCAAATACTTACATCTGCTTTACTAATATCAGCCACACATGCTTGCAATGTGCCTTCTAACTCGTGAATTCGTTATCTCATTGAAACCATCCATTAGAGGATAATATACAGCACATAACCTTGGTTGCGTTTACCAAGTCTTCACGAATTTACTCCCAGAGTGGTAAATAAACACCACGTCTCTAGTCATGAAAATTAAAGTCAATACCATGCTTTGAGATCTCCTATTTACAAAAACATTTCATTTATGACCAAGACGAGGATCTTTCCCAGGTTGAAAGAATTAATGCATCCTTAGTCATCAAATATTCATTCTTTTGAGTGGCGTCAAATTGAACTCACGAGCTTCCACTTCCACACTAATATTTCAGGCATTATAAACTTTTATAGTTCTTACTCTCAAGTATGTGAGACCAGGTACACCATACTTCTCCATACCTCCCTTCATTCTCGACCATTCATAGTCATTTCTTAAATCATGGTACGTTTTGGTTTTACCCTGTCAATTCAAATTCTTAGACTTACGTGTCTCCTCAAGTAAGTCGTGTTTAGCTTTACTAAAATTCGAAGGCCACTTTCTATCATACCTTGATAATAATTCTATTGAATCTTTCACAGAGTACTCTTCATGTTCAGCGCATCTGTCACCACACTCACCTTACCCAGATGGTAAAGCGTTTCATAGTCGTAGATCTTCAAACGACAGTGCCTCCTCCCGCTGGTCGTTATTCATATCTTCATGATCAAGAAAATTCCTCATGCTTATATGATTGGTACATATAACACACATGACATCATACAAGCCACGTTGTCAAATTGTCAAAGCAAGTACCATTACTGCTACTTACATCCCAATAGTGGGGTAAGCCTACCCAACTTCCGTCATTCGCCCTAAAGCATGGTAAAGTACACGACGCAAACTACAACTACAAATTTCTTGTTCCAATTTTATGCAATGTTGCTCGGAACGCACTCATTCATCTCCTGAATTTCTTCTTGGTGTTTTGAACCCATTTAATCAACCCAAATCATCACCATTACAAAGAACAAAAATATCGCACATTCAAACATACTTTTGGGTGAAAATTAACAACTTTGTAAGTTTTGACTTTTTGACCCATCAAAACGAAGTTCAAAAGACCCATTACAAAAAGATTAGTACATAACTTGATCCATTTCAAGCATAACAACAATATCAAGAGCATGATCCTTGGGACTAGAGTTGGTAATGGATGTCCGTTCCATCGGATACCCGATCCGATCCATTAAAATGGATATGGATGATTTAAATGGATGATAAACAGATATGGATATGAATATGGATCATGTGAAAATTTAATGGATCAGGTATGGACGAAAGTTTATCATCCATGGATATATCAATTTATCACTAGAAATACATAATATACAAATAAATATATACATATTACGAAAATATATGCAAAAAATATATACATATTACAAAACTTCATTCAAAAATATATACATATTGTAACACCCCAACTTAACATGACCACAATATTATTCGCTTTGCCCGCAGGCGCACGGCTTTTTCTTGGCGACCACACACAATAAGCACTTTCCCAGGAGGTCACCATCCTAGTAGTGCTCTCGCCCGAGCACGCTTAACCACAACGTACTCGCACACCCGCTTTGCTTGTGGTTCCAAAACGCGTTGTGTCATTTAAGCGTGGGTATTACTTTATAATCCTATGATCACTCATGTCCGTGGGCGATGTGAGATTTGCCTAGGGTGTTACAACTCACTCCCCTCAGGGACTCATCGTCCTCGATGAAGTTTGCCCCACCACCCCCAACGGCACATGAGTGGCTCTGATACCATTCTGTAACACCCCAGCTTAACATGAACACAATATTGTTCGCTTTGCCCGCAGACGCACGGCTTTTTCTTGGCGACCACACACGAGAAGCACTTTCCCAGGAGGTCACCCATCCTAGTAGTGCTCTCGCCCGACCACACTTAACTACAACAAACTCGCACACCCGCTCTTCCTGTGGTCCCAAAACATGTTGTGTCATTTAAGCGTGAGTATTACTTTATAATCTCATGATCACTTATGTCGTGACCGATGTGGGATTTGCCTAAGGTGTTACACATATTTAGTTAATAAATGAGTATATATTTACGTACAATTGTAATATATTTGCTCAATTGACAACCACAGTTACACAGTTTATGTATAATGTTTATTAAATTAAATTACGTTATATTTATATTTTGTTAATAATACGTTAATTATCTCATTATTATATTAGGGATATCTTTAAAAAAATTAACACCCAATGAACATCTATTAACCCACTTTATCTAACGAATATGGATATGTATGGATGAATTATATTTAAATAATAAATATGTGGATATGCGTATAATAATTAAAATGAATATGGATATGGATACGAAATTACTCGATCCGTATTCGATCCACTACCACCCTACTTGGGACATTCCTTTCCCACCCACAAGCATAAAAAAAATATATCTACAAGTCTAGTATGCACATCCAAAAGCACAACATCTCATCATCAAGCTATCCATCTAAAGTACCCTTACCCTTGTCCAAATCGGAAGCTATAAAAGAGTAAACAACGAGTAAGCGAAACGCTTAGTGAATACAACATAATGCATACTAAGTAATAATTTCCATCAGTAATGAACAAATCATATATTAACCAAACCATTACATATATCTTAATCCATAAGCAATGGGCGTCCCCAAATGCCAACGCACACAATAGTGTCAAACTAATCCAATGCACATTGAGGTGCTATACCAATCCAATGCACACAACGATCTTCAAACCAATCATATACCATTTGCAATTAAATATCGAATTTACCAAGTAGTATGTAAGAGTTGTACTCACCTTGATTCCAAGCAACAATTCAAATTACGCAAATTCCAATCAACACATTTGACAACAACTTAACAAAATACTCCCAAGCAAAAATTCAATCAAACTTTCGATCTCAACACAATCACTTAATCATAAGCATGTACATACAATTCATCACAAATAAATCACATTTGGTCAAACTTGACCAACTACACCTAGGATTCACCCTTAAACGCTACAAAAACTCATTTTGACACTTAATTGACTAGTTCAAGACTTATGATCCAATGCACACTAAGGTGCTATACCAATCCAATGCACACTGAAGATGAAAAACATGAACAAAGGTACAATCGAATTCACAAACCATTGCAAGGCTCGGAAGCAGTAAACAAACTCTAATCACTAAACAATGAGCAAAAGATAACTAAACCCGAGCCTTGAGCAAACTAAACAAAGCAACAAAACCGGAACATAAACAAGTATAAGCGCCAACACAAAAAACACCAAGAAACCAACTTAAAATAAAACACTAATAAACAAAACGAAACGCTCGAACAGATTACCCGACAACCGATTTACCTTTCCAAATGTTAATGATTCACTTGAAAACTTCTCCGTCAACCTTCAACCGATTAAATTTATTACCCCCATAAACAAGTCTAGCAAACCTTCAGGTAACTAAGTTTTTGGCTCCATTGAATGGAGCTTTTGAAAAGGGTTTGAGTAAAAGGTTTATTTATTTTGAAAAAACAAAAGCTCCAATAAAAGGAAATCTTCGTCAAAATGATGAAAGTCCAACGGAACCTTAGAGAAAAAAGTAAACAAACAACACAAAATAACACGGGCCTAAAAGAGCGCTAAACTAAACAAAGCTCAGAAACAACACCCTAACAGCCGAGACATTAATGAAAGAAAAACTAAACTTGTTAGCCATGTATTAATGAAAAAGTCAAATTTGTTCATAACTTCTAAAAATTAATGTTATTTAAAAACAATGTTGCGAGCGAGATGAAATTAAATATCTATGACTATAAATTGCATTGATATATTAGGTTACTCATTTTAGTGGTACGTATCTCTAATATCCTACGGCAAAACATATATATGAAATGACGATGTATTTTTTATTTTATTTAAGATATTTAGAATATATCGTCAATATGTATTCTTAAACGGAGAATAATTGATTAAGACCACATTTATCGCAGCGTGTTAGGGGGTGTGTGTTGGCCAACACGCCACCCAGCACACCATAACAAGGCGTGTTGGCTCATGTGTTGGTGGTGTGCATCAAGTGAGCACGGACAAACTAGCTCATGTGCTGCATTTTTCCCCATTTTTTAATTAATTTTTATCCACTATTTCACCCAACTTCCAATCAGATTTTAACACATCACCCAACATACCACTTAACACTTCACCCCATTACACAGCAGTCTGGCAGCACGCTCATCAAGCACCCCACCCCCACCCAGCAACACGCCAACACGCTCCTTCAGGGATAAAGATGGTCTAAGCTTTAAGCTATGTATATTAAATTAAAATGAAAAACACACAAAAACACAATATCAGTTCCATGTTCTAATGGAGATATTGATTTTTTAGGGCATTAAATAGGAACCGAAGTTTAGTTTCGGCTCACCGTTTATCAACAAACTAATTTTATGAGCCCGTGCGTTGCACGACAATTGTATAAATTAATACTACGTATTTGATAACGTTAGTATTGATATTTTATCACATGTATAATACAATTACATTGAAAAAATCATTTATTACTAATTATATTTGTATCAAAAGTATTAGTATTGAATACTAATGTTAGCTCGTGCATTACACGACAGTTGTATAAATTAGTATTCGATAACGTTGATATCGATATCTATCAAATGTATAATACAATTAAAATGAAAAATCGTTTATTACTAATAACCTTTGCATCGAAAACATTAATATTGATTACTAACACATAAATTATGAGCCCATTTATGTGGCAGATTGTTTATGTGAAAATATAATCATAGTAGCCTGTAATTATGGAATATTAAATTTAATCAATAATATTAAAACTTGAAGTCGTATAATATTAATATTAATGGATAAGATATGAATTCTTATTATATCTAAATTATATTTTAATTATGATTGTGATTATATACATAACTATCATCAAGTTTGTTGTACAAATATAACATTGTTAAGGTAGTCAACGTTGATAGCCTTTTTAACTTATACTAGTGAAATGACCCGTGAAAACACGGGTTTGTTTAAACGAAACAGTTTAATGATATGTTTTACGTATTAAGTGAATGTAAATGTTAAATCATTTAGTTTATTGCCCCGTGGAACCACGGATTCCGACTAAAAAACTTGTCGTTGACTTTACAAACATAAAGTTCGCTCAAAGTTGAGTATAATAATAATAATAATAATAATAATAATAATAATAATAATAATAATAATAATAATAATAATAATAAATGTCTTTTAAATTTTTTTAGAAAAAAATAAAATTACAATTTAGGAGAGATTGATATTTTTCTTTTATAAAAGATTTCATATTATTTTTTAAATTAAATTAATATATAATTATGACATCATCATTATGAAAATTAAGCTTAATGATGACATCATCATTTTAGAGGTTTATTAGACTATATAGATTTGACAATAACTTACTTGATTGATTATTTTGTTTAATAAATAGATCTTTTGATATAGTGGCTAGCTAATCAAATAATATTTGTTAGTTTTAATAATAATCATTAAGATAATAACTATAATTTTTCAATATATTTCTAAAAAATATTTGTTTTAAGGAGTAGATAGATAGATAGATGTCTCAATAAAGACTTATACGTTGGTCCCTTTAGTCCCTTTGTAACTCATAACCCATAAACCATAAATATAAATAATAAATATTAGATAATAATAAAAATGATTAAGAATTAATATTTAATATTTATTTAATATTTAAAATCCAAACGACATCTTACTCCACTCTTAAAACTTTTCTTCCCTTCTAGACACTTCTTCATTTTTTTGAAATGCAAATTCACACACTCATTAACACGAATATTTACAATTACAAATATGTCCCAAGTGGGACTTGAACCCTCACCACAATACCACTAGACCAAAGGCCCTTCTTCTCTTCTTCTTCTTTTCTTCGAGACACTTCTTCATTTCTTCTCCTAAAAAAATATATCTTCCCCATAACAATTAACAATAATATTAACCAAACAACTGGTTGGTTTCATGTTTAGTACTTAAATATGTAGGTATATATTATAAGAAGATCCTTATGGATCGACACTAAAGTTGAATGTTACTAAAGTTTAAGGATTTCTTATATAAATAGATTAGAGTTAATTAGACCGATGGTCCATGTGATCTTGGTCAAATTATGTCTCTAGTCCCTAACTTTTAAAAATTATATGTTTCGTCCATGTGGTTTTAAGTTCAAACAGAGGTGGTCCATGTGGTCTTGGTTAAATTATGTCACTAGTCCCTAACTTTTAAATTTTATATGCTTCGTCCCTGTGGTTTTTTAAAATGCTGTTGAGCACTTGAGCCTCTGAACATGTGAAATGAGATGACATATTTGTGACCAAAGAGGTCAAGAGTTCAAGACTCATATTAGATATTCCTGATACAAAGTAAAAAAGATAAATAAATAGTATGGATAACTTAAAAACAAAAAGTATAAATTACGACGTTTGGACTTAAAACCACAGGGACGAAGCATTTAATTTTTAAGAGTTATGGACTAGCGACGTAATTTAACCAAGACCACAGGGACCACCGTTGTTTGGTCTTAAAACCACAGGGACGAAGCATATAATTTTCAAGAGTTAGGGACTAGCGGCGTAATTTAACCAAGACCACAGGGACCACCGCCGTTTCGACTTAAAACCACAGGGACGAAACATATAATTTTTAAGAGTTAGGGACTAGCGACATAATTTAACCAAGACCACGGGGACCATCAGTGTAATTAACTCAATAGATTATAATTAATTGACAAAATTGTTAAAATAGTCCCTGTGTTTTACTTCGTCTGCCCATTTCATCCCTGAAACTGAAAATCATCACTTTTCATCCTTATTGAGCAAAATGTTTCCCATTTTCGTCCCTCCCTTAACTCTTGTCAATTTTTCTATTACTTGTACTCCGTGTGCAATTCATGTGTAGTCCATGTACTCTTTTTCTTACTCTAACAGTCCTCATCATTTCTTGAACTGTATAAATCTTGTTGGGTTAATAGTCTTCTTATTTTAAAGGTTTCCTAAAAAAAAACAGTCCTCATCACCACTTTCAGCTTAATTCCACAGTCAATTCTTCCCCTAAATGAGATGCGTGAGATGCGTGAAGAAGGATTCGTTCTTCATGAATGGAAGAGGTTAGGTTTAAATCAGTGGATCTTGTTTTAGTAATAAAGCATATAAGTGTTTTCCTTGTTAGTTTATCCAATTTGGGGTATGTTCGAGTAACCAAAAAAGTGCTATTAAGAACTTGTTCTAATAGAATTTATTAGCCTATAAGGTGTTGAAAGCAAAATCTGCCATTGATGAAGCTTAGAGCTAAAACAAGATGCATCTCTTTTTGGCCGATTAGTGTTAATGCGGTGTTTTAAGTTTGAATGAAGTCTGGGTTTTACTGCAGATTTGGAAATTGGTTGTTAGATTTATTTGATTTTATGTAGAATTTATATGATTAATACAAACAATCAAGGCGGCTATTGAAATGGAAGTTTATAAGTGAAGTCAAGTAGTTGTCTGAGCTTATGTTAGAATTCCGAAAACAGTACTTATTTGTATGAATTCAGTGACTAGATTTGCTTCATCAAGATTTTTGAGTAATTTTCATTATCGGAAATTAAACATATTTGTATGCGGTATATTTTATGACTTTTTGCTTTGTATTAAATCACAAAAGGATGAAAAAAACAACATACAGAATATTAGAGTGGTACGTAATTTGTTAAGAATATATTTGTGTTTTTCTTTTTTGTTAAGATTTTAATTACACAAAATTAGGGTTTATATTTTTTTTTTATTTAGGGAAAGAATTGATTGTGGGGTGAATATGAAAGTGGTGAAGGGGACTGTTAGAGTAAGAAAAATAGTACAAAGACTGCATATGAATTGCACACGAAGTACAAAGTAACGAAAAAAATAACAAGAGTTAAAGGAGGGACGAAAATGGGACACATTTTTCTCATAAGGATGAAAAGTGATGAGTTTCAGTTTCAGGGATGAAATGGGCAGAAAATGCAAAACACAGGAACTATTTTAACAATTTTTGTCTAATTAAAATTAAATATTTCATATGGGGTACAATTTACTCGAATTTTTATTTTATATTAATAAATACTTTAGCAATATACATTTAATGTAGAAAGTTATTTTAGGAAGTTATTATTATTTAATTCATGTTGATTAAGAAAAGGGGGATGATTCTCACACACACTTTTTTGATCCTCACACACCAATTTAAAGAAATGGAGTATTATTAGAAGAGTAAAAGGTTAAAATAGGTGTGTGAGGATAAAAAATGGGTGTGTTAGAATCATCCCCTTTAAGGAAATGGTAAGTAAGATTATTTAATTCAGTATAATTGAGAAAATGAAACGTAGGATTATTTAATTCAGATTAATTGAGAAATTGACACGTAAAATTATTGACACACGCTTTATAATAATGTATAGATAGATAGATTAATCTAAATGATACCAATAACTCAACATTTTAATTTCATCAAAACACAGTTGTTTGATACAGAGCATTCGGTTTGAAACGCTTAATCCATAAAGCAAACCCAATGGAATTGAAAAAAATAAACTGAATTAAATTCAATTTACAAATTTGAATTCGATTTTCGGTTCGGCTTTACCTTTTTGACTTCGATTAAACTGAAAATTAAATTGAAAACCGAATGCAACTTCGATAATAATAATAGTAATAAATCATTAATATATAGATAAACCCAATTTTAAAATTAAAGTAGATTATAAAATCGATTTTTTTTTGGGTCAGTTTGGTTTAATTATGATTTTTTCGATTTTAACCAAAATCGAATCGAATTTAAATTTCAGTTTTCTGTTGTTGTTTTGGTTTGAATGTGAATTTAGTTTTTGATTTGATTTTTAATTTTGCTCTTAGAATTTTAAAATTAAGCAAATCGAACCGAATAAATTGAAAAAACTCAAGCTGAATACACCCCCACACCGTACCAAACCATTATTCTTTTTTTTTTTTTTTTTTTTTTTGGAACAACCAAACCATTATTCTTTACGGTTAAGTTTTTAGTTACACTAAATATTTTCTCACTCTTTTTCACGAGTAAAAAGTATGTTTAATCTACAATTTATGTTTAACACCTTTTGGACAATTCTAGCTAAGCAATTTTCGATGCACAACTAGTAAGTTGTTACTAGTATCATCGATGTATTTAGAAAAAATCTTTAACCATGGCCCTACATCTATTAAAAAAGGTAAGAAATCATTTTGAATATTATTTGATTGATATATATATATCCATATATAGAATAAAGCGATTGGCTTTTTTCTGATTTTATTAACATAGTAATACAAAATGATTATATCTAGCTATATAAGTTTAGCAAATGAATTTTAAACAATGTGGTCCAGTGGTACCCGCCCAAATGATCCTTGCCCCACGCATGTAAAGATGGAAAGGAATAATCATGCAGGCTCGATTCCGGGTCCTGATATGCTATAGGGGTTTAATGGTGATGGTGTTTCGCCAGGCTCCAGTGGCATACGGGGTGCGGCTGGATGGGTTGACATAGTCAACACAGGGCTAACATGTCCCTGCCGATACACATGTTTTGGAAAGGAAAAAAACAAGTTATTTGATTCCTTCTCGTGAGCTAGCTCTTTTTCTTTATTTTGTAACCTACATTGAATTTAGAAACAAGCCAACACCCCTATACATATTCTCTTAAAAGTGTCTAACTATAATGGACTTTTAACAGGTTTTGTCTTTTGTTTGTTGTCATTTTGACAACTTTAAATGAAAATGTTGATGAGATTGTGAATATGTGACATGTACAACTCAATAAAAGAGTGGTAGATCATCTTCTTTTAAATTATACGGAGTAATAGATCATCCTTTTGACATTTAAACAGATATGTTTAGATGGTGGAATCTGGTTTGAATCATAGTCTCTCTCACTTTCCAAAGATTGGAATCAAGGCATGAGTAAAAATGGTAGAAATTAAAAATGTACAACTTAATAAACTATTTTATTGTTATTTTTCTTCATTTTATATAAGGAATTTGCTTATTCGATGATGAGGAGTTTAAGTCTGCAACAAGAGTTACTACACGTTTATTCCACCATTCCCTTTTTTATCATCTAAATATTTAAATTTTACTGAATATTGAATATTCGATAAAGTTAGATATATGTCAATTTTAATCCTATATACGGAATACAAATTAAGTTTGATTGAAATTTACGAAATAAATGATTCATAACAATAAAAGAGAGTAATTGAGAAGTTCAATGATTTATAAAAGAAACAAACGAAAATAATATAATTATTAATGAGTAATATTTAAACAATAAAAGTGGGAGGAAGGGAGTAACATTTCTAAGTTAAGGTAAATTAGTAAATAAAAATCAAATTAGCTGAAAATGAACAATTCAAGTAAGTTTGTCCTGAGTATAAAATAACATACGAATTATAGTTTTTTTTTGTTTTTTTTTTCCATCAAGTTAATTAATTACCTCATTACAAACACAAAGTATGCAAGACTGTGTCTTTGTTTTTTCTTTCTTTTTTAGAAAAGATAAATAATAATACAGTAAATTATTTGCATTACCTGTCAATGAAAGTCAATCTAGTCTTGACTATAATCAACTTAACAATTTAATTAAAAACTCAAATCAAATTTTATGATTAATATGATTACATAAGCATAAGCTCAATATATACATAGAAGATGATAGAAGTAAGCAATTGCTAGTTGATGATACTAATGAGAGTAAACATAGTACAAGACGTATGGTGGAGAAATTGCAAGTTGCAGGTATCATTTGTGACATTGGATTCTTGAAGTGGACAAAAGGCCAAAAAGGGTTGGATCTTTTGAATATTTTAAGTTACCTAAGAATTTATAAAGATTCTCTTGGCCTACCAAATCTGTATGTTACCTTTTTATAACTAGTTATCCACTTAACGAACTAAAATATACAGTATGAATATGTAGTATCACACAAACTCGAACTAGATAAAACGTTCACTCAAAGGAACTCCATATGATCCACACCAAAATTTGATAACTATAAATATGGCATCCGATTCTTTCGGGTGAACAAATCCGTCAAAATCTTTAGCTCATTCCAAGAATGGCTAAGAAATAAGGACACGTGAACAACACATATTGGCGTTCGAAAAAAAAGAAAAACGTGAACAACACATCATATAAATATCCAAATCAACCTTAATCATATAATATTGTGTAATTTGTAGTTATAAGTTTTTTAAGTTATGCTTCATTAATAACCTTTTTAAGTTGATTTGATTAGTATAACCATAACATATTACAGGGCTTTTAGCTATCGGTACCAAGAGAACTCATAAACTTTGAAGTTGTGAATTCGAGTCTCGTCGTGGACAAAAATGAGTGTTTTTTTGCTGTTAAAAAAAGATTTTAAAAGGTTTTTTTTAATAAAAATAAAAATAAAAATAATAGTAATAGTAATAATTGGTAGTTTACCAAGAAAAAACACATGAAACACAGAAGCAAATTAATGCAAAAGGACTGGGAAATGAGAGAGAAAAGGGTGAATAAAGAAGAGGCATATTTGTGTTTGATTTGAGATGTCTTTGAAGATGAATACCAAAATCTGACATGCTTTTAACATTATTGCAAAAACAACCTTAAAAGAACTCACACCATTTCCAGCAAGATACACAGAGAATAAAGTGAGACAAATAATTAGAGTACATCCATAATAATTTTGTTGTTAAAGAAGAACAACTTTAAAAGATACTTACCTAACCTAAGCTAACCTATTGTTCAATGGTTATTACACACTATTACTTGCCAGTCTGTTTCTGCTGTTTTGGTTTTAAACCCAACCCAGCCCACAGGGCAGACACCTTAATGTTTCATGGTTCAGTAAAGGACCTGATGTTTTAGCTAAATGGTCTGCTAGTACAATCATACAATCATTATACACCATGATTTATTAAGCAGGAGTAACTTTGTTTCCCCAAACAACTTAATCAATCTCTGTTGCATTTTTGTGCTTTTAATTTATAAAATTAAAGTGAACAACAAGCATTCAATCTTGACATTTGGAAGGAATCACATTATTATTATCAGTGTTGCAAAAGTCGGCCAACGCGTCGTTTTTTATGCATGGCCGATGCGTCGTTGCTAAAAAGTCGGTCAAATGTAAAAAGTCTGTCAAAGTCAGTCAATTTTTTTTTTTTTTTAATATTGTTAATAATTTTTAATTGTTCATGTTTATGGTAAATATAGTTTATATCTTAAGATTCAATCTATATATTATATATAAATATATTTTTAATAAAACTATTTTAAAAAGTCAACGTTAGTCAATGCCTGTTGCGTCCCCATTGCGTCCGACGCGTCGTTTTTTAGGCATGGCCGATGCGTCCCCGACTCACGTCTTTTACAACCTTGATTATTGATGTATTATTTTTTATAATATCAGTTTAGGATCAATTAGGGAGACTAAACCACCCACGCGTTCATCTGCCGCACTTGCATAATCCGCCCTCAACTGCTGCCCAAGAGAAAACCCGGCCCAATCCGAGGGCATGGGTGGAAATACCCTCCCTCTCCCAGTGCCCCCGCAACGCGATGTGCGGAAGGCACCCTTGGGTGGAATTCAAGGGTTAAGGAGCAACCTTGTGTGCTGCACCCCCCACGGAAGTCAAACTCCTGACCAGACCATTACCACGTGGACTACAACACAAGGTTATCACATTATTATTATTCTTTTTGAACAGCAAAGCCAATCCATTTATTTACCTTGAAACACTGGTAAATGTATCATATCGGTCAAAATTCACTCGAATGGTAACACACTAGTTATTTATGTATATCTTAGATTCAAAGGTGTCAAGCAAGAAAATCATGTCGCGTAATGCTTGTTTTAACTGTTGCTATAAGGTTAAGATACAGAGGGAGGGAATGTTTAATACAGAAATGAAACAGATATGATTAAAACTGCTGGTTCAAGTCAGGTTCATGTGAATCAGTACACAAGTTTGTAGGGTTATTTAAATATAGTGGCATCCAGAAAATAAATACTATAAGGACAATTAATCTGAGCAGATTAATAGAGAGTCAGAAAACATTGGTTAACATTAAACAGGCTAGGGATATTTAACACCAATTACTGACCATAGAAACACAAAAAGGTAGGAAGTTAGAGAAAACTTTAGCAACATATTGCATTGTGAATTGTATATGGTATACAATTACTTGATTCGTTACAACTAAGAGCCCGGCGCGGTGCAAGTACAGAAACAAAAATTACAAAATAAAAAAAGCACATGCAGTGCATCTAATTTGCAAATGCATAAAGAGAGATATAACGTTCTGTCAATATTATATAAAAAAAATATATTAAATCCTAACAAAGAAAACTTATCAGGTTCACAATTCATAACATCTGAAGAGAAAGGAACTTCATGCTGATGTCACTTCTGAAGGGAAGTTTCACATGAATATTTAGACACTCACGAAACGCAATGCTTGTGCAATGCACGCATGAAGGATAACGAAGCAATATCAAGTACCTACATCACACCAGTTTGTAAGAATTACATTACCGAAGGAATTTAACGAGAGCAAACAACAATTACTGGCAATATATATATATATATATATATATATATATATATATATATATAGGGGCACGATCCATGGATAAGCTTAAAAGGAGTACAAACCGGATAAGCAAAATAAAATTTTTTTTTTTTTGAATTTTTTTTACATTCATAAATCTGCATTAAAATGCACCTCTAATCAATTTTTTTCATAAAAAAAAAAGTTCAAAATCTTTCAAAAATCGATGATGAATGGTAAAATTAACCATTCATCGGGTTAATTTATCATTCATCTTGTTTACGATTAATAATAAAATTAATCAATGCTAAAAAAAACCAGATGAATGGTTAAATTAATCATTCATCTGTTTTTTTATCATTCATCATAAACAGATGAATGGTTAAATTAACCATTCATCTGCTTTTTTTTTAGCATTGATTAATTTTATCATTCATCGCGAACAAAAATGAATGATAAATTAACCAGATGAATGGTTAATTTTACCATTCATCATCAATTTTTACCATTCATCATCGATGTTTACCATTCATCATCGATTTTCGAACGATTTTGTTCAAAAACTTTTTAAAATTTTTTCGTTTTCTTCTATTTGCATATTAAAGGATTGTTTTTTTTTTTTAAAAAAAAATTTGAAATTTTACTTATCCAGTTTGTGCCCCATTTAGTGCTTATCCATGGATTGGTCCACTATATATATATATATATATATATATATATATATATATATATATATATATATATATAGTGGTAGGATCAAGAGGGAAGTAACCAATCGGGGAGAATCGGGGGGAAGCAATTTTTTTTTTTTTTTTTTTTTTCGTTTTTTGAAAAAACTTTGCTACGAACATTATAGATGAGATGAAAATATGAACATTTAGTAGAAACACTTTGTGATAAATGTTTTTATTTTGGCGGAAAAACCCTCGAAGAAGTAATATATAACAATTATCGTGTTTTTCGGGCGTATTTTGAGGTTTTAGCTATTGGGGTTTAGATATTAGGGTTTATAGGGTTTAGGTATTAGGGTTTAGAAATTTAGGGTTTAGGGTTTAAATTTAGGGTTTAGATTTAGGATTTAGATTGAGTTTTTAACACGAACAGTTTAGGGTTTAGGGTTTAGGGTTTGGTGTTTTGGGTTTATTGCTAAATTTTACTTCACAAAACATGAAAAAAAAAACGTTCATATTCTTTACGAACAATATTATCTTGAATGTTATTTTTGTCGATCGTTTTCCCGCCTAAATAATAACATTCATCACGAAGTGTCTCTTCTAAATGTTCATATTTTCGTGTGATCTTGATGCCGGAAAAAAAAAATTCAAAAAAAAGGGAAAAAAAAAAATTGCTTCCCCCCGATTGGTTACTTCCCCATTGATCCTGCCCCTATATATATATATATATATATATATATATATATATATATATATATATATATATATATATATATTGGTAGGATCAAGGGGGAAGTAACCATTCGGGGGGAAGCAAAAACTTTTTTTTTTTTTTCGTTTTTTGAAAAAACTTTGTTCACGAACATTATAGATGAGATGAAAATATGAACATTTAGTAGAGACATTTTGTGATAAATGTTTTTATTTTGGCGGGAAAACGCTCGAAGAAGTAATATATAACAATTATCGTGTTTTTCGAGCGTATTTTGAGGTTTTAGCTACTGGGGTTTAGATATTAGGGTTTATATGGTTTAGATATTAGGGTTTAGAAATTTAGGGTTTAGGGTTTAGATTTAGGATTTAGATTGAGTTTTTAACACGAACGGTTTAGAGTTTAGGGTTTGGTGTTTTGGGTTTATGGAATAAACCCAAAACACCAAACCCTAAACCCTAAACCCTAAACTCTAAATCGGGCTAAATTTTACTCCACAAAACATGAAGAAAAAAAAACGTTCATATTCTTCACGAACAATATTATCTTGAATGTTATTTTTGTCGATCGTTTTCCCGCCTAAATAATAACATTCATCACGAAGTGTCTCTTCTAAATGTTCATATTTTCGTGTGATCTTGATGCCGGAAAAAAAAAATTCAAAAAAAACGAAGAAAAAAAAAATTTTGCTTCCCCCCGATTGGTTACTTACCCATTGATCCTGCCCCTATATATATATATATATATATATATATATATATATATATATATATATATATATATATATATATATATATATATATCAAGAGGGAAGCACTTTTTTGGGAGAAAGTGGGGAAGTAAGTTTTTTTCGAATTTTTTTTTTCAGGCATCAAGTTTAGGTGAAAATATGAACATTTAAAAAAGACACTTTGTGATGAATGTTATATATATACAGGGTCATAATCATGATTTTTTTTTCCCGCCTAAATAATAACATTCATCACGAAGTGTTTTTTTTAAATGTTCATATTTTCGTGTGATCTTGATGCCAGAAAAAAAAACGAAAAAACAATTTTTTTTTTGCTTCCCCCCGCTTGGTTACTTCCCCATTGATCCTGCCTATATATATATATATATATATATATATATATATATATATATATATATATATATATAGTGGTAGGATCAAGAGGGAAGTAACCAATCAGGGGGAAGCAATTTTTTTTTTTTTTTTTCGTTTTTTGAAAAAACTTTGTTCACGAACATTATAGATTGGATGAAAATATGAACATTTTATAAGAACACTTTGTGATAAATGTTTTTATTTTGGCGGGAAAACGCTCGAAGAAGTAATATATAACAATTATCGTGTTTTTCGAGCGTATGTTGAGGTTTTAGATATTGGGGTTTATAGGGTTTAGATATTAGGGTTTAGAAATTTAGGGTTTAGAGTTTAGATTTAGGATTTAGATTGAGTTTTTAACACGAACGGTTTAGAGTTTGGGGTTTAGGGTTTGGGGTTTTGGGTTTAGGGACTAAACCTAAAACACCAAACCCTAAACACTAAACTCTAAATCGGGCTAAATTTTACTTCACAAAACATGAAAAAAAAAAAAAAAAAAAAAAACGTTAACATTATTCACGATCAATATTAGCTTGAATGTTATTTTTGTCGATCGTTTTCCCGCCTAAATAATAACATTCATCACGAAGTGTCTTTTCTAAATGTTCATATTTTCGTGTGATCTTGATGCCTGAAAAAAAAAAATTCCAAAAAAAACGGAAAAAAAAAAAAATTTTGCTTCGCGCCGCTTCCCCCCGATTGGTTACTTCCCCATTGATCCTGCCCCTATATATATATATATATATATATATATATATATATATATATATATATATCAAAATCAAAACAGTATATGCCTAAAACTAATTAAGCAAGCTATTCTAGGCAACAGGTCATAAATGACTTAATACCATAAACATTGCTTATTAGCCACTATAAAATCAACTAAGATAGATGCATGTTAGCACAATGTGAAGAAAAAAGACGTTAATCTGGGATTAATCGGCCGGAACCTTGTAGAGATTAATAGGTCAAATCAGGAATTAATCAATTTAGACTTTTATACATTTGAATAGTACATTTCAAAATCATGTGTAAATATAGAAAACTGTAAACATAAACTTTAACATAATTGTCTAGAAACATAAACATAATCGTTCAATTGTTCAAATACTCCAATATTTCTGATTAATTTCATTTTAAAATGTTGATCCACTTTGACAGACTAAATCTGACTTTGACCTACTAAATAAAATTTTTTCGCCCGTCGACTGATTAATTCGACAGATTATGGAAAATTCTAATCAGTCTTCTTTTGAAAACGGATTAATCGAGGATTCATTGGGGATTTATACAAAAGTGTATTAGCATATGAAAATTGATATGAAACCATTGATAATTAAGGAAGCTGTGGCTTAATTATGGAAGATATGTACATGTATATATGTTAATCAGAGAGACTGGGTGGTGAAAAATGAGCAAAACACCAAAAGGGATTAACTTGAACAACGTTGTCAAAGTGGATATGATGCAGGATCCTTGCCCGATGGTGTCTCAAGAGATAAATGGGCTCAAGTTTATCAACGGCGATCCAAAAAACATGTCGGGCTTCATGAGTACTTTGGTGAAACATTGTTTCGGCGGATTGGTGGAAGAGCTTATTCGTGAGTTTGACCGCGCTTGTATTTGTTGAGATGCTGAGGTCGAAGAAGAGCAAACGGTTGCTCGATTTTTGGGTGCATTGAATTCGAATGTTGCTGATGTCGTGAGCTTGCAACCCTACTTGACATATAATGATGTTTGCAGGCTTGCACTCAAGGTTGAAAAGCAAGGAAGTGACATTTTTGAGGTATATTATTTCGGGCAATGGCACACGTATGCACGAGTCCAAAATTGAAGCCATTACCAATTGGCCGATTCCATCTACTATACACGAGATTTGAAGCTTCCATGGGTTAGCATCCTTTTATCATCGATTTATTTTGAATTTCAGAACGGTAATCGCACTGGTTACCGAGTGTATGAAAGGTGGGTGTTTTAAGTGGACGGAAGAAGCAGCAGCCTTCAATACTTTGAAGGATAAGGTAACTCGTGCTCCTACACTTGCATTACCTAACTTTAATGAAGTTTTTCAGGTCAAATGTGATGCATCGGGAGTCGGTATTGGAGGTGTGCTTGGTCAAAATAAGCGTCCTGATGCGTATTTTAGTGAAACACTTAATAAAGTGAGCCGCAGGTATTCGACTTATAACCGCGAGTTTTATGCTATAGTGAGATCTCTCGAAGTGTGGAGACATTATTTAATTCCGGCCAAATTTATTCTATATTCAGATCATGAATCGCTCAAGTACATGGCCAACATAAGTTAAATCTTCGTCATGCGAAATGGATCGAAGCTTTACAATCCTATACTTTTTATTATAAAGCACAAGGCGAGTGTATTGAATCAAGTAGCCGATGCTTTAAGTAACCATGAGCATTTGGGTTAATGGATATGAACAGTGGCTTAAGTTATATAAAAGTGACCGAGATTTTAAAAATACCTGGAAGAAATGCAATCGTGGTTCTTTCGGCTCTTTCCTTGTTTGTGAGGGATATTTGTTTGAACATTCGCAACTGTGTGTTCCATGTGGTTCAAATCGAGAGGCTGTTATAACCGAAACTCATGCTGGAGGATTAGGTGGACACTTTGGCATGAATAAAACACTTGCGGGTATTAAAGAACGTTTCTACTGGCCACATATGGAAAGGGACGTGAACCGAATTTTGACACGATGCCAAGTGTGTCACATAGCTAAAAATGCACGGGAGTAATGCGGGGTTGTATACACCATTACCGATTCCCAATGGCCCGTGGGAAGATATTAGTCTTAACTTTGTTCTTGGGTTTACCACACACACAACGCAACAAAGATTCGATAATAGTGGTAGTTGATCGTTTTTCAAAAATGGCTCATTTTGTTCCGTGCAACAAGACATTTGATGCGAGTCAAGTGGCCCGTCTTTATTTTGCCGAAATTGTTAAATTACATGGAATTCAAAAGACATTGACCTCGGATCAAGATGTCAAATTTATTAGTCGTTTTTGGCATACTTTGTGGGCTCGAGTGGGTTTTAAACTTCAATTTAGTGGCTCGCATCACCCGCAAATGGATGGGCAAACCGAGGTTGTATATCGCAATTTGGGTAATTTGTTAAGGAGCTTAGTGGGTGATCATCCTCGGCAATAGGATTTAACATTGCCACAAGCTGAATTTGCTTTCAACTCCTCGGTAAATCGTACTACTGGTCACTCCCCTTTTGAGGTTAGGTATGCCCGTAAACCAAACACACCTCTTGATCTGTTACCAAAAATGTGAAAATCAAGATGCTTTGAATGAGGGGTTGGAGTTAGCTGATCACTTGAAGTCCTTACATCAGCAGGTCCACTCGCGTAATTCTCAACAAAATGATGTGTACAAGCAGCATGCAGATCATCGGCGTAAAAAAGTGGTGTTCAATGAAGGTGACCTAGTGTGGATACACTTGCGTAAAGAGCGGTTTCCAGGTGGTAGGTATGGCAAGTTGCAGCCTCGGGCTTCGGGTTGTCAAGAAGATAAACGACAATGCTTATAAAATTGCACTTCCGGTTCACTACAAGGTGTCTGCTACCTTTAATGTCACCGATTTTTCACCTTACTTGAGGGCTGACGATCAGGATCTTGACTCGAGGTCGAGTCTTCCGAAGGTATATGTATTTGGGAAGATCAAGTTAATTTATGTACTTTGGGGGTGATCAAGTTAATTTATGTATATGTAATTGGGAAGATCAAGTTACACAATATCAAGAGTTCACTTGGCAGAAAAGCACGATATACCATTTCTGAGTATAATTAGTAGAAACAAAAAATTGAAATTAAACCTAAAAAGCCACAGCGCCATTAATCTATTCAAAACAGAATCTCTCTAAAGCTTAAGTATATTAACAGCTTAAGCCTATGCATTTTGAGACCTAGAAAACACATTCACAAACACAAACATCTGACCCTACGGATAATACATGTATTAAGAAAGTGATTAGTCAAATTCATCTCCATTCTAATTTGTAACTAACTAATGAGCTTAAGCCTACACATTTTGGAACACTACATAATCACATTAACAAAACGAAAATATCAAACCCTAAAGAAATACATGTATTTAACGAATGATCAAACTATTTTTCATCTCCATGCTAATTCATAATTCACTAATGAGCTTAAGCCTATGCATATTGGAACACTACATAATCACACTCACAAAACGAAAACATCAAACCCGCCTAAAGATAATACATGTATTAAGAAAGTGATCAATCTATTTCATCTCCATTTTAATTTGTAAATAACAGATGAGCATAATCCTACGCATTTTGTGACATTACATATTCACATTCACAAACGCAAACATCAAACCTTAAAGATAATAAACGTATTAAGAAAGTGATCAATCTATTTCATTTCTAATTCGTAATTCACTAATGAGCTTAATCCAATGCATTTTGAGACCTTACATAATCACATTCACAAATGCAACCATCAAACCCTAAAGATTAATACACTTATTGAAAAAGTGATAAGTCTATTTCAACTCCATTCTTATTTGTAATTCACTAATGAGCTTAGGTATCATTTCAGTCCAACTTTAGGAATATTCATTTCATTTATTTATTATTATTATATTTCCGAAATAAATAATAAGCAATTAAATTATAAAATAAGAAAATCATTATTACCCTGAGAAAGCTCACAACAAGCGCGTGCATCAACGGCCACATGACAAGTCAAGCGAGAAGCAGCTACCACACTGTGCAACGGCAGCAGCGATTGAGTGCATCCAATTACTCCTCCAATAGTCCTTTTAAAAACAAATTAACAATTTAATTAGTCTGTTAGATTGAAAGTGATGAAAACTGAATTAATTTTGTACCGGAAACTAGGGATTGAAGGTGTGGGACCGGGGTGGAGACGGTGACCGTGAATTGGTGACGGCGGAGGACGGAGACGAGGAAGGGGAGTGGTGGTTGAACGACGGATTGTTGAAGATCTTGCGGTGGAGATTAGCGACCTTGGTAGCGATCCGCAGCGCCAAGCCATTGTTTTCTGCGTGTGATGTGAAAGTATTGAAGAAGTAATTCAGGGTTTAAGGCTGTAGTGAAGTCTATTATGGGCTTACAATTACATTAGATTATTGGGCCGGGTCAATTAAATAGCCCATTATAACTTATTGATTTACTTTAGATCGTTATCGTTGTAGAATAATTTTTTGTAAAATTTTATGTTTCAATTGGTTTGTAACATCAAAATTCCCAACTCAAAAATCATGACTTTTTTTAGAAAGGCTGTTTCGAATTACTCAGAGGAGTATTAATCACATTTGCGATCATATTTCATACACACACGCTTCTAGAATGTTCTCAATGACCACACACATATATCAATCTAAATGAGCATGTATCATGTAGAAAATTATGGTAATCACCCTTACGAGACTTGAACTCAAGACCTTGTGCCCCATGGGTAATCCGATGGAGGTACTACTGAGAGAAAGCTACAATGATAAAAAATCATGACTCTTGGTGGCTACACAAGTTAGGGTAATTCACTAATTCCACATTCTAACTCATTGACTCATTGTTAATTTAGATGATAAAAAAAAAAAAAAAAAATATAATCTCTAGATATAACCTTGTACATAACACATTTCGTACCAACTAAAATAGGTTCGTGTTGTACACTAGTTTTTCGATATACTGTTTCAAGAATAGCATGAATCAAGATGCTTGTTACTTTTTTTTTTTTGGGAAAAACTCATCGGTAAAATTACTATTACTATATTAACTATTAGACAAAAATGGTGAATAGTAATTAGGAGCATTTTCGTCCTTTCACTTTTTCTTTTTTTTTTTACTTTTTCCTTCCTTTTTCCAAATAAAACCCCCAACTTTTTTTTTTTTTAAAAAGGGACCCCCCAAACAGGGGGATAAAGTGTCAAATAACTATTTTTATAAAAAATCTTAACTAAACTCCACCCAAATATTCAACGGGTTATATCTTCTCGCTCGCAACGAGTTAAATTTTTCCGACAACATCTTAAACTCGAAATAATTTTAGGAACACAATGTCACTAACTATAGGCAAAACGGACGATTTTTAAAAGATGATAAATATTTGAGGTATTTTTCATACACGTTGATTTTGCGTTAAATTTTTAAAAGTCGACAATTCCATGGCGAAACGCGGAGATGTAAAATAACATTTAAATCTTTGACGGGTTATACATTTTAGTTCGACTCGAGTTGCGCTTCAACGACATGATCGTTAGCCACGAAATAATTTTACAAACTAAACACAATAAAATACATTGAAAATCGAACCCCCGGCGCGAAGCGAGGGTTCAATAACTAGTTTCATTCAAAAGATGAAGCCCCAAATTAACAAAGATGCTTGTTATTTGGTCTCCAAAAATATGCATAGTTTAGTGAGGTAAGACCATTCCCAACCATGACGTACTTCCTCCCCAGAACACACCGCCACATCAGCGCCACATCAACTTGTGATAATGCTAAAAACGAACATATATTTCATAGCATTATCCCTCAAGAAAGACAAGCTTTTAGTTGCAATTGTTCTATTTACAAGTGATATTCGTTTAAATAATAAAAGGTGAAGACAAAAGACAGATTCGACGAATTGAAGACGCAAACGACCAAAAAGCTCAAAAGTACAAAATACAATCAAAGTGGTTCCAATTATTGATGAGAAACGTCTCAAAATTACAAGAGTACAAGACGCGAAACGCAAAGTACAAGATATTAAATTATACGCAAGGACGTTCAAAAATCCGGAACCGGGACCAGAGTCAACTCTCAACGCTCGACGCAACGGACTAAAAATTACAAGTCAACTATGCACATGAATATAATATAATATATAATTAATTCTTAAAATTAATATATATATTATATTATATTATAAAACCGTCGGCAAGCTAGGAGCCAAGCTTGTGTGAGCTGGAATCCACAGCTCCGCACTCGCTGAGCTTATAAAGGCAAAAACCTCCGCACTCGCGGAGGTCAAATAGTATTACGTGGGCCTATAAAAGGCCGAGCATTCGGCCGAAATTTACACATCTTTTTCTCTTCACTCATACGTAAACTTATATATATATATATATATATATATATATATATATATATATATATATATATATATATATATATATATATATATATATATATATATATTTACATTTTAATTTTAATTTTAATTTTAATCCTAATAATAAAGGTATGTTAGCGAATATTGTAAGGGTGTAAGTCGAAAATTCTGTCCGTGTAACGCTACGCTATTTTTAATCATTGTAAGTTATGTTCAACCTTTTTACATTAATGTCTCGTAGCTAAGTTATTATTATGCTTATTTAATGCCGAAGTAATCGTGATGTTTGACGAAATATTAAATTTGGGTAATTGGGCTTTGTACCATAATTGGGGATTGGACAAAAGAACGACACTTGTGGAAATTAGATTATGGGCTATTAATGGGCTTTATATTTGTTTAACTAAATGATAGTTTTTTAATTTTAATATAAAGATTTATAATTGGACGTACCTATAAATAACCATATACACTCAATCGGACACGATGGGCGGGATATTTATATGTATGAATAATCGTTCATTTAACCGGACACGGGAATGGATTAATAGTCTATGGAATTATTAAAACATGGGTGAAATTATGTACAAGGACACTTGGCATAATTGATAACAAAGTATTAAAACCTTGGGTTACACGCAGTCGATAACCTGGTGTAATTATTAAACAAAGTATTAAAATCTTGTTACAGTTTAAGTCCCCGATTAGTTGAAATATTTGACTTCGTGTATAAGGATAATTTGACGAGGACACTCGCACTTTATATTTATGACTGATGGACTGTTATGGACAAAAACCAGACGGACATATTAAATAATCCAGGACAAAGGACAATTAACCCATGAGCATAAAACTAAAATCAACACGTCAAACATCATGATTACGAAAGTTTAAATAAGCATAATTTCTTTATTTTCATATTTAATTGCACTTCTAATTATTGTACTTTTATTTATTGTTATTGTATTTAATTGCACTTTTATTTATTGTCATTGTATTTAATTGCACTTTTAATTATCGTACTTTTTAATTATCGTAATTTTATTTTATCGCACTTTTATTTATTGCAATTTCATTATCATTATTTACTTTACGCTTTAAATTAAGTCTTTTATTTATTTAATATTTTACATTAGGTTTTAACTGCGACTAAAGTTTTAAAAATCGACAAACCGGTCATTAAACGGTAAAAACCCCCCTTTATAATAATAATATTACTTATATATATATTTGTATTTTTATAAATTAAAACTAATATAGCGTTAAGCTTTGTTTAAAAGATTCCCTGTGGAACGAACCGGACTTACTAAAAACTACACTACTGTACGATTAGGTACACTGCCTATAAGTGTTGTAGCAAGGTTTAGGTATATCCATTCTATAACTAAATAAATATCTTGTGTAAAATTGTATCGTATTTAATAGTATTTCCTAGTAAAAATAAAGCTATTTCATATACTCCTCTACGCACATCAAGTATTTTTGGCGCCGCTGCCGGGGATCTTAAACGCCGAAAGCGCAACGCTAATGATATAAAAAAAATAATAATATAATTTTGTAAAAGTTTTTATTAAGTCCTTCGTATAAAAATATAAGTTTTTTTTTAAATATAAAAATATAAAAATACAAAAAGAGTTTGTTAAAAAAATATATAAAGTTTAAAAAAAAAGTATTTTTACTTTTGAGTTTAAAAATAAGTATTTTATTGTTTTATAAAAATATTTAGTTATATTTATATTTTATATATATTTGATAAAACAGAAAAACATAAAAAAATAAAAAGAAAAAAACTGAAACTGTGCAAAAACGAACCCCTTTTCAGCCTAAATTTGACCCTCCGCGACTCGCGGAGCTTTTGAACTGGACCTAACCGCACTCGCGGAGGTCAATCTGACAGGTCAACCTAGGACTGCAATTAATATGAAATTGGGGTTTAATTAATTTAATTATTTAGTTTTTAGGGTTTTATTTAATTAATTAGTTTAGTTATTTATTTAATTTGTATTATTAAGTTATAATTAGTTTAATTAATTTATAAAATTAATAGTTTTATTAAATAAATAATATAAAAATAATATTTTTATAAAAATTGTACTTTTTACAATTTTAAGTATAGTTTTATATTTTGTATTTTTTTATTTATTCGTTTTAGCGTAATATTTGTATTTTTCGCTCGTATTTAGTTTTAAATCATAGTATTTGCCACAGTTATTTTTATTTCTAGATTTTTAGGCTTTGCCGTAAAATCCCTTAAGTGCTTTTTCTTTAGACTAATATTTAGGTGCTTTAGAATTTTGCGACGCTGTTCTAAGTTTTTAGTACCCTTTTTAAGATATTGCCATTTGGGATATAGAATTCCTTGTAAGCTTTAATATTTTTAGGCGCAACTTTTAATTCTTAGTTTTTAGTTCCTTTTTAAGTTTCGACGCGCTACTTTCTTATTTTTATTTTTCGACGCCTATTATTTTTCAATCTTTTATTTTTTGACGTTTTTCGACGCGCTCTTTTTCTCTCTTATTTCTCGCCATTCTAGTTTTTAGGACTTAGAATTTTCTCTATTTCTTCTCTAAAATTTCTTAAATTTCAACGAAAAATTATTTTAAGCGGTTAAATTGATAGACATCAAAATTTTCTAGTTCGTAGTAATAGTTGGATTTGTACGTGGACCGGGTTATTGGAGCCAAACAGTACTCAATTATATTGAGACCAAACGAATCATGCCCCTCTGCTGCATCTTTTGGCTATTCGAAACGTGGGCAAAATCAAAAAAGTCTATTAATTGGATAACTTATATAATTTTTCTTTCTTTTTAAAAAACTAATAGGATATTCAGTGAATGCACCGAGCAAAACGTTCACCACCTTTTGTACGTTCACCACCTGTAACTCGATCAAGACATCTAGCAAATATTGTCACCGTTTATTTTTCTTTAGAATCGTCTTCCAGTCGACCAAGTACTCCAATTCAAATTTCCGATAATCCATTTTTTGAACCCGACCTCACAATTGAGAATTCGGAGAATATTCAGGGACGATTTCGAGATCCTGAACCATTAATTTTTCCTCCGAAACCACCAATCATTCAAACAGAGATTGTTGAGGAACAAACCATTAAATCAGAATCCTCTAGTGATTCAGATTCAACAAATTCAATCATGGAAAATCTGGAACCTTTAAGTATGGAAGACCGAATGAGAGCTAAACGCACTGGCCAAGGTCACGCAATTACTCATCCAGACATTAATGCGCCAGATTATGAAATCAAAGGACAAATTCTACACATGGTAACTAATCAATGCCAATTTAGTGGTGCGCCGAAGGAAGATCCAAATGAACATCTTCGTACCTTTAATAGGATCTGCACTCTATTTAAAATAAGAGAAGTGGAGGATGAACAGATATATCTCATGTTATTTCCCTGGACTTTAAAGGGAGAAGCCAAAGATTGGTTAGAATCGTTACCTGAAGGGGCGGTTGATACATGGGACGTTTTAGTTGAAAAATTTCTTAAACAATTCTTTCCGGCATCCAAAGCCGTGAGACTTCAAGGAGAAATTGTTACGTTCACACAGAAGCCAAATGAAACTCTATATGAGGCATGGACCAGATTTGGAAAGTTATTGAGAGGATGTCCGCAACATGGTTTAGACACTTGTCAAATAGTACAAATATTCTACCAAGGATGCGACATCACTACAAGGAAAGACATAGACATAGCAGCTGGTGGTTCTATTATGAAGAAAACAGAAACTGATGCTTACAAAATTATTGATAACACTGCTTCCCACTCACATGAGTGGCATCAAGAAAAAGATATCGTTCGATCATCTAAAGCAGCTAGAGCCGATTCTAGCCATGACTTAGATTCTATTTCTGCAAAGATAGATGATGTCGAGAGACGAATGAAAAAGATGACTAAGGATATTCATTCAATACGAATTAGTTGTGAGCAGTGTGGAGGACCACATTTGACAAAAGATTGTCTCAGTATTGAACTAACAATGGAACAAAGAGAGAATGTTTCATATCTAAACCAAAAGCCTGGAAATAATTATCAGAATAATTATCAACCGCCAAGACCGATTTACAATCAAAACCAGAATTATAATCGAAATGTTCCATACAACAACCAACAAGGTCCTAGCAATCAACAAGTATCTAATAATACTTACAATCAGTAAAGACCTAATTTTCAAAACAAACCACCACAAACCGATGATAAAAAACCAAATTTAGAAGATATGATGACGAAGCTAGTTGAATCTCAAACACAGTTTTTCACATCTCAGAAACAAACCAATGAACAAAATGCTCAAGCATTTAGAAATCAACAAGCTTCTATTCAAAATCTGGAACAAGAAGTAAGTAACCTAGCAAGGTTAATAGGTGAAAGAAAATCAGGAAGTTTACCTAGTGATACAAATGCTAACCCTCGGAATGAAACAGCTAAAGCCATTACCACAAGAAGTGGTATTACACTTAATCCACCTGAAATACCTGTATTTTCTAATGAAGCTATTCCTACTCCACAAGAATCACAACCTGAACAAGATAAGGAAAAAGAACCGGTAGTTGAAAAGGTTAATGAAGATAACACAGTTAAGGAAAAACCTTATGTTAAACCATACCAACCACCACTTCCTTACCTAAGTAAAATGAGAAAAGAGAGACTTGAAGCTGAGCAATCCAAATTCTTGGATATGTTTAAACAGATAAATGTAAATCTTTCTTTCATTGATGTGATTTCATGAATGCCTAGATATGCTAAATTTCTGAAAGATCTAATCACGAATAGAAAGAAAATAAAAGAACTCTCGGCTGTTACTATGAATGCTAATTGTTCAGCAGTGCTGTTGAATAAGATACCAGAAAAACTATCTGATCCAAGAAGTTTCACAATTCCATGTTTTCTGGGTAGTCTTAGTTCAATAGAAGCATTGGCAGACTTAGGTGCTAGTATAAATTTAATGCCGTATTCACTATACACTAAACTAGACCTTGGAGAATTGAAACCAACAAGAATAAGCATACAACTAGCCGATAGATCAATAAAATATCCTAGAGGGATAATGAAGAACATGCTAGTTAAAGTTGGTACTTTAGTATTTCCAGTAGATTTTGTTGTTCAGGACATGGAAGAAGATTCTTAAGTTCCTCTCATATTAGGAAGACCATTCTTAAACACGGCTAAAGCAATGATAGACGTGTTTGGTAAGAAACTGACCCTAAGTATAGAGGACGAGAGTGTTACCTTTTCTGTTGATAGAGCAATGCAACAACCGCAATATGCAGATGACACATGTTATTATATTCAAACTATAGAATCACATGCAGAATTGTTAGAAGAATTTCCAGAATTACAAGGAACGGGAGAATGTTCTTTAGGAGAAGGTACTGAACCAATTGATGAAACTGAAATGTTAGCTACACTTATGGCTAATGGATATGAACCAACAACAGAAGAAATTCAAATGCTAAAAGAAGAAGACAGATATCGATATAAATCATCGATAGAAGAACCTCCGACATTAGAGTTAAAGCCACTTCCAAACCATTTGGAATACCCTTATTTACATGGTGAATCTGAATTACCTGTAATAATATCGTCTTCTCTTACTGAAAATGAAAAATCTCAACTCATTTCTGTGCTAAAAGCTCATAAACCAGCTATTGCATGGAAGATTCATGATATTAAAGGAATAAGTCCTTCGTATTACACACATAAAATCTTTATGGAAGAAGGTCATAAAACGTATGTGCAACGCCAACGAAGACTAAATCCTAATATGCAAGATGTTGTTAAGAAAGTAATTATTAAACTGCTTGATGCAGGTTTAATTTATCTAATTTCTGATAGTCCATGGGTAAGCCCAGTTCAATGCGTGCCTAAGAAGGGTGGTATGACTGTCATCACAAATGAGAAAAATGAGCTTATTCCTACTAGGACTGTAACAGGATGGCGTGTATGTATTGATTATAGAAAATTAAATGACGCCATCAGAAAAGATCACTTTCCCTTACCTTTTATTGATCAAATGTTGGAAAGATTAGCCGGAAATAGTTACTATTGTTTTCTTGATGGTTTTTCCGGATACTTTCAAATTCCAATAGCACCTGAAGACCAAGAGAAAAACGTGCCCTTATGGTACTTTTGCTTACAAATGTATGCCATTTGGACTTTGCAACGCCCCTGCAACCTTTCAAAGGTGTATGATGGCGATTTTTCACGACATGATAGAAGAATGCATGGAAGTTTTCATGGATGACTTTTCAGTTTTCGGTGATACTTTTGAATCATGTTTAGTTAATCTTGAATGAATGCTTATTAGATGTGAACAATCAAATCTAGTTCTTAATTGGGAAAAATGCCATTTCATGGTTAAAGAAGGCATCGTTCTTGGTCATAAAATTTCAAAGGAAGGAATAGAAGTGGATAGAGCTAAAGTAGATGTAATTGCTAAACTTCCATATCCTACCAATGTTAGAGGAGTTAGGAGTTTTCTAGGGCATGCCGGTTTTTACCGACGTTTCATAAAAGATTTTTCTAAAATTGCCACTCCTATGAATAAACTCCTAGAAAAGGATGCTCCATTCATCTTTTCAGATGAATGTATCAAATCTTTTAATATTCTTAAAGAGAAACTCACTAATGCGCCGATCATGATAACTCCAAATTGGAATCTACCGTTTGAACTAATGTGCGATGCAAATGATTTTGCAATGGGAGCCGTTTTAGGACAAAGGATTGAAAAACGATTTCAACCTATATATTATGCTAGTAAGACGTTACAAGGAGCACAAACAAATTACACAACTACTGAAAAAGAACTCCTTGCTATTGTCTTTGCTTTTGACAAATTTCGTTCATATCTCGTTCTAGCTAAAACGGTGGTCTATACCGACCATTCTGCTCTTAGATACCTATTTTCGAAACAAGATGCTAAACCATGATTAATCCGTTGGATCTTACTCTTACAAGAGTTTGATATTGAAATCCGAGATAAAAAGGGAGCAGAAAATCTCGCCGCTGATCATCTTTCTCGTCTTGAAAATCCTGAATTAGAAGTTCTAAATGAATCGGCCATACAAGACAACTTTCCTGATGAATATCTGTTGAAGATAGATTATAATGAAATTCCATGGTTTTCAAACTATGCAAACTACTTAGTATGTGGATTCCTTGAAAAAGGATTGTCGTACCAAAAAAGAAAGAAATTCTTTAGTGATATAAAACACTATTTCTGGGAAGATCCACATTTGTTTAAAAGTTGTCCAGATGGAATAATACGCCGATGTGTATTCGGAGATGAAGCTAGTAAAATCTTAAACCATTGTTACACAGGACCAACAGGAGGGAATTATGGGCCTCAACTAACAGCAAGAAAAGTTTACGATGCTGGATTCTATTGGCCTACAATTTACAAAGACGCACACCTTCTTTGCAAATCCTGTGATGCTTGTCAATGGGCCGGAAAAATAAGTCAACGTGATGAAATGCCACAAAATGTCATTTAAGTATGTGAAGTATTTGACATTTGGGGTATTGACTTTATGGGTCCATTTCCAAAATCTCATAATAATCTCTATATTCTCGTAGCCATTGATTATGTATCTAAATGGGCGGAAGCACAAGCTCTCCCAACTAACGATGCACGAGTTGTAGTCAACTTTTTAAAACGCCTTTTTACTAGGTTTGGAACACCGAAAGCTTTAATAAGTGATCGGGGTATTCATTTCTGTAATAATCAACTTGAGAAAGTTCTCAAAAGATATGGAGTAACTCATAAAATCTCCACTGCTTATCATCCACAGACTAGTGGACAAGTTGAAAATACCAACCGAGCTTTAAAACGTATTCTAGAGAAAACCGTAGGATCAAATCTGAAGGAATGGTCCATTAAATTGGAGGATGCACTCTGGGCTTTTAGAATAGCCTATAAAACTCCAATTGGAACCACACCTTTTAAACTCGTTTACGGAAAAGCATGTCATCTTCCAGTAGAAATTGAACACAAAGCATTTTGGGCTTTGAAGACATGTAATCTTGATTTACATGAAGCTGGACGTCTACGATTAAGTCAACTAAACGAATTAGAAGAATTAAGACAAGAAGCATACGAAAATTCGCTAATCTATAAGGAAAGAACGAAGAAATGGCATGATAAAAGAATCAGAATTCAAAAGAATTTAAAGAAGGAGATAGAGTTCTTCTTTTCAATTCACGATTCAAGCTATTTCCTGGAAAATTGAAATCAAGATGGTCTGGACCATTCATAGTCAAACGAGTTTTCCCATACGGCACAGTAGAATTAATAAATTCAAATGGAATTGAATTTAAGGTTAATGGTCACAGAGTTAAACATTACATAGATAGTCCGATGGAAGTTGACAACGAAGTTAATCATAATTTCAACACCACATCTAACTAAGTGTGGGGAGAATCAAGTCTTTTAAGGATAATATGTATTTCTGTTAGAGTTAGATTTTCTGTTTTCGTGTAGTTCTCGAAAATGGAACCCGAATGGTCTTTCCCTAGCAGACCCTAAAGAACTAGTCTTCTCCCCCCATTCTGAATTTTTATTTTTTTTAGGTTTTACGAGATGAAGACTTCCTGTGAATTAAACCATGGTCTAATGCTACACGCTTTGATTACTAAAAGTAATAATGACACACTTCCAAGTGAAATAGTATCATTAATCAGAGGTAAATTGGACGGAGTAAGAAAAGAATCCAGATGCGAAAATAATAAGTTACAATTTGGTAAAGGAAAATCAAAATCCGCAGCGAAACGAAGAGCACGACACCTTGAAAGATGTCACAAATGCGGAAAATGGTCACACGAAGGAAAATGCTCGACGAATCAGACATATTCCAATACCGAATTTGTTACGCTATGCAGAGATGGACCGTTCATATGTTTAGAAGAAAAAACGTTGAATGCTCGAGGTTACGCCTATGTAGCCATGGAAAACCAATTAGTCCGACTATCTTATGAGTGGGCTAGAGCATATCATTAAGAAATCTTTCTCACAGGTAAGTATGTACAGTTTTCATTTTTATTTTTATTTTTAACCTTTTGATAATAAACGCTAATTTGTTCGCTATAAAGTATTAAATTGGTATTCGATAAAATTAGGTCTTGCGACCGAAATTATTGATATCATACAAAAATTTATTACATCACTGCGAAATTTACCGTTTATTCTTAAGGTATAAATATCTTTAATCAATCAACCAAAAATATTTCAAAAATTCGTCATGAGTTAAATTAGGTCATGGAACCGAAATTACTTTATCGAAAAGAGGGGCGTATATTTTTGATAATATTTGATTGATTAAAGTGGGATAAAAGACCAAAAATATTTTTAATTTTATTTTTACTTTGTTTTTAAAATTAATATTAAAATAATATTGTAAACTTGTTAAAATTAATATATATTTAAAATTGTAAATATTTGAAAAATTAATATTTTTAAAACAAAAATATAATTTAAGTTTGGTGTGAATTTTTAATATGAATTTTTAATTTTATGCATTTTAAATTTAAGTTTGGTGTAAATTTAAAAACAAAAATTTACTTTATTTCACTAAGTTAAAAATAAGATTTTTAAAATTCGTCGTAAGTTGAAGACTAGGTCTTTGAACCGAAATTGCTTTACCCGAGGGAGGGACGAGAACTTTTATTATCATTATTTTTAATCTTATTTAATTAAAGTATGCCAAAAACATTAAAAAACCCAAAAATCTTTGCTTTTAAAACCGCGCTTTGAATTGACAAATTTTAAAATTTTGTCGAGGGTGTAATGACCCGTCCTAATCCATAAGGACGAATGCAATAACATATGATTACATCGCGAGGTATTTGACCTCTATATGATACATTTTACAAACATTGCATTCGTTTTTAAAAGACAAACTTTCAATTACAATGAAAGTTGACGGCATGCAAACCATTTCATAATACATCCAACTATAATTGACTTAATAATAATCATGATGAACTCAACGACTCGAATGCAACGTCTTTTGAAATATGTCATGAATGACTCCAAGTAATATCTCTAAAATGAGCAAATGCACAGCGGAAGATTTCTTTCATATCTGAGAATAAACATGCTTTAAAGTGTCAACCAAAAGGTTGGTGAGTTCATTAGTTTATCGTAAACAATAAAATTCATCATTTTAATAGACCACAAAATTTAAATGCTGCATGGTACAAATGGGCCCGAATCCTATACACACCTGTAATGTACATGCGATATCTTTTAAATACAGTACACCTTTCTCGTGTACGAAATCATCTTTCATAAATCTTAGTAACCGTACACATATCTCGTGCACAAAAATAACATACACATAACCTGTGTATAAAATCATTCTCTCTATACATAACATTCACTTTTCATTCATTGCTTGGCTTGGTAACCGACCTTAACATATAATGCGCATAATAATATCCCCAAAACAGAACATCTCGTCTGCATAATAATCATATAAACTTCGAAGTACTAAACACCACGCCCACTAGCCCTTCCGTCTAGTGAACATTCTGGGTGGGGGTGTTAAACCCGGTAGCTACCTTTAGGATTCGCGTCAATTAGGCGTGCACTAATTCTCAAAATTAGTGATGTTCCCTAATTCTTAGGTTACCAAGCAATAATAATTAGGGGAAAAATATTCATATCAATTGTGGCAATTATCACGTCCACATAATTCAATGGTGGCAATTAACATGTCCACATAATTCATTCGAGGAATGTTTTGCTTGTGTCTATCTCGTCAAACATTTATAAAAGCATTTCATGTATTCGCAGTTCAAAATGTATTTCAAAAGCATTTAATAAAGCAGTTGTAAAAGCAGCGCATGTATTCTCAGTCCCAAAAATGTAAAGAGTAAAAGGGAATCAAATGAACTCACAATACTGTATTTTGTAGTAAAAATACATATGACGACATTGAACAATGCAGGGTTGGCCTCGGATTCACGAACCTATATCATTTGTATATATTAATACATATACTTGTAATCGAACAAATATATATTATTATTATTGATTTAATTTTTATATTATTAATTTATATATTTTTCATTATTTCATTAAATGTATTCTTTTTGTATATAAAAAGTATTAATATAATTAAGTTATGTATATTAAATATATTTTTATATATATCATTTGTTTGTTGAAACTAGTAACTGTAATAATATTAAATTAATATTTGTAATGGTAAAAAAATGATAATACTTAATATTACTAATAAAAATAATAATGTTAATAATCTTAGTGATAAATGTAATGGTATAATATTAATTATAAAAATATTAATCTTTAATGTTAATGATAGTTTTACTACTAAATCTTATAATAATGTTAATTATAGTAGTTTTTAATAAAATGAATAATTTGAAAATAATGATCATGAAAACATTAACTTTTGATAATGATACATAATTCTTAATAATAATAATAATTATAAATATATCTATTGTGTTAATTATGGTAAAAAGTTTAATTTTAACCATACTAATAATCATATTAACAATAATAATGGTATTATTACTAATACTTTTGTTGTTAATAACAATAATAATACTAACAATTTGTAATGTGATACTAATAATAATATTTATAAAAATAATTTGTATTATGTTCATAATAATGATGATAATAATAATAATGAGCATAATTATAATAATAATAATAATAATAATACATATATTAATTTTGGTAATAATAATAATAATAATACTAAGTAATGATAATAATTTTAGTAATAATAACAATTATAACAATAATCATTAATACTAGCAATAACCATAACAATCATATCATAATAATAATAATAATAATAATAATAATAATAATAATAATAATAATAATAATAATAATAATAATAATAATAATAATAATAATAATAATAATAATGATAATAATAATAATAATAATAATAATAATATAATAATAATAATAATAATAATAATAATAATAATAATAATAATAATAATAATAATAATAATAATAATAATAATAATAATAATAATAATAATAAAAGAAAAACTACCTCATTTAAGTAAACTTTAAAAAGAATAGAATGCCACCAGTAGGGATCGAACCTAAGACCTCTTGAATACCCAACACCTTCCAAACCATTCAGCTGTTTACGTTTTTTCTGATTTAATCTGACCCCAAATAATTATAACCCGATTTAAACGTTTCTCTTTTCTACTTTCCCCTTCTCGGCCCAATTGCACAGCCCACACTCGGCCCAATAACTCGTTTCTAGGCTCACAAAATAACTTAAACTAAACACGGTCCAACATATAAATGATCATGGCTCGTCAGAAACAAAACATCACAGCTAGGTATGAAATTTTTAAATGGGTGTCAATTTACGAAACTTAAAAGGGAGCTTGCAAGTGGGTAATTAAATAGATTAGATTAGAATTCCTTTTTGTTGTGGGTTCTTGGTGTTGGAGGATTAGGAAACAGGAACAAAACATATTATCATCTTTATTTCCACATCATGACTCCACCATACTTCACTATATATATATATATATATATATATATATATATATATATATATATATATATATATATATATATATATATATATATATATATATATATATATATATATATATATATATATATATATATATATATATAAACGAAACCAAAGTAGTAGTAGTAGTAACAGGAAAGAATCACGAAAAAAAATAATAATAATTGCAATCAGAGTTGGTTTGCGTTGGTGTTGGTTGTTGTCGAGCAAAAGGGTCACAAAGGTGGCGGTTATGATGAAGTGGTGGTGATATGATGGTGATCAGGTATAGAAGGTGGGTATTAAAAGGTGACGGTGGATGTTGGTTTTAGATGGCGGGTTCACGGTGGTGATTTACAAAGAAGAGAGGGTTAAGTGGTTTTGGTCGTCTTACCCATTCCTCATAAACAGAAGCCGAAAAAAATACAAGTTTGATAATGGTGGTCGATTAAAAAGAAGGGTGGTGAGGTTTCAAAGACGCTGGTGGACTAGTGGTGGAGGTGATGGTGGAGGGTGATGACGATTAAGGGTGTGTGGGTGATGGAGGTTAATCATGAATTCAGCGATGGTGGTGTGTGGTTGAACTTCGGTTGTAGATGACAATGGTGGAAGTGAGTGTGGTTTATATGGTGAAGGATCACGATGGTTTAGTTGGTGGTGAAGTGGGAGTTAATCTTAGAAGAAGAAGGAGAACCCAAGAGTTGTAGTGGATGTCTTTGTATACTTGAACGGATAATTGAAAGAAAGAATCGATCATAATATCGATGAAATAATGCTTGGATTAATTACGTATTCGTTGTCATAATCATTTACAAAAGCACCTATTTTATATACAACAAGTTAACACATTTGAGGAAAGTCAAGTGTGGATAGATACAAAAGTAGATAACACAGTATTTCTTAATTCACGGGCTAAAAATTGTGTGGTGTCTATATAGCCAATTTAATATACTATATAATATATCTATATAGTTTTAAAACGTGATAAATCAATGGTAGGCTTAAATGTCTACCGATAGTTTCTACGGAGCGGATATATCGTGGTCCGTTGTTAATTTAGTGGCGGATAAAAGTGATTCGGAAAAATCCCAAATTTTTAAATTAAATAGTTTTATTTATTTTGGTCATGATGGTATAAAATTCAGTCATTAATTTAATAAATAAAAAATTACATCCACTGTCCCTCTCATTTATGGGTAAAATATAAAAAGTGTTAAAATTAAATAATTTGATCCTAAATATACTTTTAATAAGCCTATAACTTATATAACTCACTTTCGAATCACCGTTTATTTAAAATCATATAAGTTCCTTCTTAACACATTTACTATTCATTTAATAACAATTGAGCGTTATCATTGTTTACGAAATAAATTTGAAATCACAAAATATATTTTTAATATACTTTATTTATATACATAGATATGTTTTTAAATATTAATTATCTTAATATCATATTTTTATTTTATTTTATATTTACTTAGCTTTAATAACAACAACATATAATATTTCAAATTATATTTCAATTTGTTATTATATATATTCATATCATATGTTTAAATATTTATGTATCTATTTACAAATAGTGGTTCGTGAATCGTCGGAACTAGTCGAAGGTCAAATGAATTCATGAGAACAGTTCAAAAACTTTGAGACTCACATTACAGACTTTGCTTATCGTGTCGGAAGCATATAAAGATTAAGTTTAAATTTGGTCGGAAATTTCCGGGTCATCACAGAGGGACGGACTAGGACATCGATCCGAAACGCCCTCATCCTAAAAAGAAACAAAATTTTAATTTTTAAATTAATTTTATGTTTTATAAAGTTATAAGGTTTAAAAAAAAGAAAAAAAAAACCCACCGCAACTCGCGGAGGTTTAAATGGCCACACCACCGCACTCGCGGAGATCAAAAAACCCAGAAAAAAATATAACTGGTCGAACAGACCAGTGTCTTCACCACCATACCCATTTTTCACGAAAAATCCACGAAAAAATCGCCCAGATTCGCAATTTTTCACCATAAATCGTCAAATTTGTTGCTAAAATCACAATGAGGAGACTATTATCAAGGAATTACTCAAGGAAATCGGTAAATTTCTACACCTAAACACCATTTAATCCGAATTTTAGTGTTCTTGAACAATTTCATACATAATTCGATTTTGATGCTTTCTAGTGTAATAATGCTTCAATTGTTTGTGTATTATGCTTGTATAACCTAGATTGATGCTATTTAACATGATTAGAAGCTTTGAACTTCAATTATTGAGTAATCTAGGGTTTGTGTTCTTGAGCAAAATTAGGGCTTTTTGATATAAACAGGTTATGGCCAAATTTTGTTGTTAGTTTATGCTAAATTGAGTAGTGTAACATGTTTAGGTTGCTAAATGATCAAAACTTTGATCCTAAACATGATTTATGAAGATTAAAGTGGACTTTTTGAACTAAAATTGCATAAACTTGATTTAATTGATATGAATGCCATGAGGAACTTGTTTAATTGTTATAATGATTATTTTTAACATGTTTTAGAAGTTAAATGCAAAGAAACTTTGTATACATTCTTGTATAAGTATATTTGGAAAAGTATAGAATTGTAAAAAAAAAAAAAATGTGAAAATATGTATAAGTTTAATATGGATTAAACATGTCATTGTAATTGTTTAGATTTATGATTTTGCTAAAACTAATGCATATTTGGATGCACAAAAATTGTGTTTATTTTGCAGACTGAAAGGGGTGAATCTTCATCCCAGGCTCGCAATTCTCCTCCGGAAGATGCAAATCAACAGGAAATTAATAACCAATACCGACAAGATATGCCTCACCCAATTGTTTCATATTCAAACATTCATGAGGTAGATTTACATCCGAATTTGAGATTTGATAGATATTGGATAGACTATCCAAAATATCAAAAGAACCTGCACAACCTTGTGTCTAATAATGTTGAGGTACCCAGAGTTATAGATTGAGAGCCATTAGAGGTAGTGGAATTGGCCGAGCCAATCAGGGAATTACTTACTCAAAGGTATGGTAATTCTACTTTTAGTGATTGGGTACATTTATTCAACATGCGTAGACCTGTATATAGAGAATGGTGTATAGAGTTATTGTGTACTATTGAAATAAATGATAGGGTAGATACTTTAACCGAACGTAGTTTTATTAGATTTTTATTAGGAGGGGAGATGCACCATATGTCCTTACTAGACATGGCTCGGGCTTTAGGTATATATACGCCCGAGGAGCTAGCATCTTATGATTGCCAGAGGTTAATAGTTTATGGTAGGAGGGTGGATGAGAATTTTGATACAAATGACGTATGGAGTAGGATGACTAGCCAACGCCGATTCCAGGGGGGATTATACTCTTATCTTGATATTGATAGAGTTGAATTAAGACTAATCCATAGGTTTTTAGCCAATTCGATTACACAACGAGGTAAGAATAAGGAAAAGGTAAATGAACAGGATTTGTTTTACCACATGTGTATTCGAGACCCACATAGCGCTGTAAGTATACCTTTTTGTGTGGGTTATTATTTATTGACTATGGTTAGGGGTATGAGGCGTGGTAGCATAATAGGAGGTGGTATATTTATTACTTTAATTGCTGAATATCTCGGTGTGGATAGAAGTCGGGGGGAATTATTAATGGCAGAACCAGAACCCTACGATAGAATAGATTTGCGTGTTTATCATGGTGCTAAGGTCTTAAAGAAACGAAACAACGTGGCAGCACGTTATGATGGCAGGCATCCACAGGTTGAGAGAGATCAACAGCAAGGTCAACCGGGAGGGGGTAATCCAATGACGGAAATGCAAATTTTTATGGCTCGACACGAGTATGAAATGGCTAGACAAAAAGCATTTCAAGATTGGCAGTATCATCAAAGCCAAATCATAAGTCATTGTACACACGTAGGTAGAGACTACATTCCTACCGTTATGCCCGAATTTGCTCCTTGGACTATAGAGAGCCGACCACCATATCCTACATGTAGTGACCCGAACTTTTCCATGTTTATATATATATTAAATGAAATTGTTATTTACATGATTAAGTGTTTCCAACATGTTAAGCAATCAAACTTGTTAAGACTTGATTAATTAAAATAGGTTTCATATAGACAATTGACCACCCAAGTTGACCGGTGATTCACGAACGTTAAAACTTGTAAAAACTATACGATGACATATATATGGTTATATATATAGTTAACATGATTTTATTATAAGTATGTATCTCATTAGGTATTTTAACAATGAGTTATATACATAAAAATGAGACTATTAATTTAAGAAACTCGAAAACGATATATATAACGATTATCGTTATAACAACGTCTTACTAGGTACATATGAATCATATTAAGATATTGATATACTTGGTTAATTATGTTAAATGATAAGTAAATATATTATTAAGTGTATTAACAATGAAATACATATGTAAAAATAAGACTACTAACTTAATGATTTCGAAACGAGACATATATGTAACGATTATCGTTGTAACAACATTTAACTGTATATATATCATACTAAGATATATTATATATCATAATATCATGATAATATAATAATTTAAAATCTCATTTGATATTATAATCATTGGGTTAACAACATTTAACAAGATCGTTAACCTAAAGGTTTCAAAACAACACTTACATGTAACGACTAACGATGACTTAACGACTCAGTTAAAATGTATATACATGTAGTGTTTTAATATGTATTTATACACTTTTGAAAGACTTCAATACACTTATCAAAATACTTCTACTTAACAAAAATGCTTACAATTACATCCTCGTTTAGTTTCATCAACAATTCTACTCGTATGCACCCGTATTCGTACTCGTACAATACACAGCTTTTAGATGTATGTACTATTGGTATATACACTCCAATGATCAGCTCTTAGCAGCCCATGTGAGTCACCTAACACATGTGGGAACCATCATTTGGCAACTAGCATGAAATATCTCATAAAATTACAAAAATATGAGTAATCATTCATGACTTATTTACATGAAAATAAAATTACATATCCTTTATATCTAATCCATACACCAACAACCAAAAACACCTACAAACACTTTCATTCTTCAATTTTCTTCATCTAATTGATCTCTCTCAAGTTCTATCTTCAAGTTCTAAGTGTTCTTCATATATTCTACAAGTTCTAGTTACATAAAATCAAGAATACTTTCAAGTTTGCTAGCTCACTTCCAATCTTGTAAGGTGATCATCCAACCTCAAGAAATCTTTGTTTCTTATAATAGGTTATCATTCTAATACAAGGTAATAATCATATTCAAACTTTGATTCAATTTCTATAACTATAACAATCTTATTTCAAGTGATGATCTTACTTGAACTTGTTTTCGTGTCATGATTCTGCTTCAAGAACTTCGAGCCATCCAAGGATCCGTTGAAGCTAGATCCATTTTTCTCTTTTCTAGTAGGTTTATCCAAGGAACTTAAGGTAGTAATGATGTTCATAACATCATTCGATTCATACATATAAAGCTATCTTATTCGAAGGTTTAAACTTGTAATCACTAGAACATAGTTTAGTTAATTCTAAACTTGTTCGCAAACAAAAGTTAATCCTTCTAACTTGACTTTTAAAATCAACTAAATACATTTTCTATATCTATATGATATGCTAACTTAATGATTTAAAACCTGGAAACACGAAAAACACCGTAAAACCGGATTTACGCAGTCGTAGTAACACCGCGGGCTGTTTTGGGTTAGTTAATTAAAAAGTATGATAAACTTTGATTTAAAAGTTGTTATTCTGAGAAAATTATTGTTATTATGAACATGAAACTATATCCAAAAATTATGGTTAAACTCAAAGTGGAAGTATGTTTTCTAAAATGGTCATCTAGACGTCATTCTTTAGACTGAAGTGACTACCTTTACAAAAACGACTTGTAACTTATTTTTCTGACTATAAACCTATACTTTTTCTGTTTAGATTCATAAAATAGAGTTCAATATGAAACCATAGCAATTTGATTCACTCAAAACGGATTTAAAATGAAGAAGTTATGGGTAAAACAAGATTGGATAATTTTTCTCATTTTAGCTACGTGAAAATTGGTAACAAATCTATTCCAACCATAACTTAATCAAATTGTATTGTATATTATGTAATCTTGAGATACCATAGACACGTATACAATGTTTCGACATATCATGTCGACACATCTATATATATTTCGGAACAACCATAGACACTCTATATGTGAATGTTGGAGTTAGCTATACAGGGTTGAGGTTGATTCCAAAATATATATAGTTTGAGTTGTGATCAATACTGAGATACGTATACACTGGGTCGTGGATTGATTCAAGATAATATTTATCGATTTATTTCTGTACATCTAACTGTGGACAACTAGTTGTAGGTTACTAACGAGGACAGCTGACTTAATAAACTTAAAACATCAAAATATATTAAAAGTGTTGTAAATATATTTTGAACATACTTTGATATATATGAATATATTGTTATAGGTTCGTGAATCAACCAGT
The DNA here is from genome assembly GCF_046630445.1 of Rutidosis leptorrhynchoides. Taxonomy (NCBI): domain Eukaryota; kingdom Viridiplantae; phylum Streptophyta; class Magnoliopsida; order Asterales; family Asteraceae; genus Rutidosis; species Rutidosis leptorrhynchoides. The sequence continues at coordinate 108,636,907 of NC_092340.1, read as the reverse complement.
GGCCAAGTCTTACTTCCCGACGAAGTAAAAATCTGTGAAAGTGAGTTATAGTCTCACTTTTAAAATCTAATATTTTTGGGATGAGAATACATGCAGGTTTTATAAATGATTTACAAAATAGACACAAGTACGTGAAACTACATTCTATGGTTGAATTATCGAAATCGAATATGCCCCTTTTATTAAGTCTGGTAATCTAAGAATTAGGGAACAGACACCCTAATTGACGCGAATCCTAAAGATAGATCTATTGGGCCTAACAAACCCCATCCAAAGTACCGGATGCTTTAGTACTTCGAAATTTATATCATATCCGAAGGGTGTCCCGGAATGATGGGGATATTCTTATATATGCATCTTGTTAATGTCGATTACCAGGTGTTCACCATATGAATGATTTTTATCTCTATGTATGGGATGTGTATTGAAATATGAAATCTTGTGGTCTATTGTTACGATTTGATATATATAGGTTAAACCTATAACTCACCAACATTTTTGTTGAAGTTTAAAGCATGTTTATTCTCAGGTGAAGACTAAGAACTTCCGCTGTTGCATACTAAAATAAGGACAAGATTTGGAGTCCATGTTTGTATGACATTGTGTAAAAACTGCATTCAAGAAACTGATTTCGATGTAACATATTTGTATTGTAAACCATTATGTAATGGCCGTGTGTAAACAGGATATTTTAGATTTTCATTATTTGATAATCTACGTAAGCTTTTTAAACCTTTATTTATGAAATAAAGGTTATGGTTTGTTTTAAAAATGAATGCAGTCTTTGAAAAACGTCTCATATAGAGGTCAAAACCTCGCAACGAAATCAATTAATATGGAACGTTTTTAATCAATAAGAACGGGAGATTTCAGTTGGTATCCGAGCGTTGGTCTTAGAGAACCAGAAAATTTGCATTAGTGTGTCTTATCGAGTTTGTTAGGATGCATTAGTGAGTCTGGACTTCGACCGTGTTTTCTTTAAAAATGATTGCTTAACATTTTTGTTGGAAACTATATATTATTAATATGTATATATTATGTGATATATTAATCTCTTAATATGTTTGATATTGTGTGATAGATGTCTACCTCTAGCACAAATCCCATTGAATCACCTAATAATAACGAAGAGTCGAATATATATTGGACTGATTCACAAGTTCTCGAAGAAGAACCGGAAGAAGAATCAGAACCGGAAGAAGAATCAGAACCGGAAGAGGAGGAACCGGAGGAGGAAATAGAACCGGTGGGGGAAATAATAAAACGGTTAAGTAAAAGAAAATCCTCAACCAACTGACCAAGGTTAATTATGGTCAATGGTGTTTCCGCCAAGGAAGCAAAATATTGGGAGGATTACCAATTCTCCGATGAATCGGATTCCGACGAGAATTCCGATGATGTTATAGAAATTACCCCAACTGAATTTAAAAAGGCAAAAGAAAATAATAAGGGAAAGGGCATAAAAATAGAGAAATCTAATTCCAACCCCGATGAACTTTATATGTATCGTCAACCCCCGAAGCCCTTAAGTTGTAACAATGACCCGGGAACCTCTAAACCACCAGGTTTTTCTAAACCGTTGTGGAAAACGACACCTCGTATTAGGGGAACATCATATATCCCTAGAAACTTGTCAAAACGAACCAAAACCGAAGAAGAAGAAACGAGCGAGTCAGAATAAGATAGTTGTATTCGTGTGGTGTAATATATGTAATATAGTGTGCTTATGCTTTATGATATATGTAAAAATTGCTTGTATTAATAAGTATTTTTTTTATGAATCTAACTCTTGTCTATTTTACAGTATAAAAACACAAAATGGATAGACAACCCAATATTTTAAGAGACCTACCCGGAGACATGATTGATGAAATCTTGTCTAGAGTCGGTCAGAATTCTTCGGCACAACTATTTACGGCGAAATCAGTTTGTAAGACATTCGAAGAACGTTCCAAGAATGTCTTGGTTTATAAGAGACTTTCGTTTGAAAGATGGGGGATATCACATTGGGAAACTCATAAGTTACGATGTGTTTACTTTGACGCATATATTGCGGGGAACCTAAATGCTATTTTACGCAACGGGTTAAGAAATTATTTTGACTCAATATATCCGAATATAGGACTTCATGATTTAGAAAAAGCGGCTAACATGCAACATAAAGAAGCATGCTATGCTTACGGGTTAGTAATGTTCGCTTCTCACCAAAGTGAGAAAAAGAACATCGGGCTACAACTATTAAACAAAATGTTCCCACAAGTGACGGAGTCGGTAATTGGGGTAAGAAATGAGGTTTTTAGGTTATTACGAGACTGTTGGTCATTACGTAACCCTCGTCCCTTTGACGACGTTACAACACGCTGTCTTATCAACGACCATAACGGTTATGTTCCACAAGACCAAGGATGGGAAGTAGTCCTAGTAAAACCAGAATGCATGACTTGTTTCTGGACGTATGAATTACGTGTCTTTATTGCCTTTGCTAAACGACTTGTGTACTAGCTAGAATTATCTTGACAACTATCTTGTATCAAAGTTATTGTGTGCTATATTTCATGCTTTATGTAAAATAAGCGGTATTGTAAGTTTGTAAAATATTGTATAAAAGTTTGAACGCGAAATATTATTATAATCAGTTTTTTATATAAAATTGTAGTAGTTGAATTGTATATTAGCTACTAAGTATGAACTTAACGGGTAGGTACTACCCGAATTTAAACTTATAAAACGCTAATATGAAGAAAAAGCTTTTATAAATGAGTTCATATTATGCTACGAAATACTATTAACTACTCTTAATATTCTGTATGATTAACTTGTTCCATTTGACTATTTTGAAGGAAATGGCACCGACTACTCGACACACTGTGAATATGAATGAAGAGGAATTCCGTACTTTTATAGCTTCAAACATAACCGCAGTACAGGCTGCGCTACATACCAATAATAACCTTGGATCTAGCAGTACAGGAAATCGTGTAGGATGCACCTACAAAGAATTCACTGCCTGCAAACCTTTGGAATTTGATGGAGCCGAAGGACCGATCGGATTGAAACTGTGGACCGAGAAGGTCGAATCGGTGTTTGCCATAAGTAAGTGTACTGAAGAGGACAAAGTGAAGTACGCTACGCATACCTTCACAGGTTCTGCGTTAACATGGTGGAATACCTATCTAGAGCAAGTGGGACAAGATGATGCGTACGCACTACCGTGGTCAGCATTCAAGTACTTGATGAATGAGAAGTACCGTCCCAGAACCGAGGTCAATAAGCTCAAGACAGAACTTAGAGGGTTACGAACCCAAGGATTTGATATTGCCGCATACGAAAGACGATTCACAGAATTGTGCCTATTGTGTCCGGGAGCGTTCGAAGATGAGGAAGAGAAGATCGACGCATTTGTGAAAGGATTACCGGAAAGAATCCAAGAAGATATAAGTTCACACGAGCCCGCCTCCATACAACAGGCATGTAGAATGGCTCACAAACTAGTGAACCAGATTAAGGAAAGAATTAAAGAACAGACGGCTGAAGAGGCCAATGTGAAGCAAGTCAAAAGAAAGTGGGAGGAAAACGGTGATAAGAATCACCAATACAACAACAACAGCAATTACAATAATAATCGCAACAATTATCCCAACAATCGCAACATCAATTGCAACTACAACAAACAGCCCAACAACAACAACAACAACAACAACAACAACAACAACAACAACAACAACAACAACAACAACAACAACAACAACAACAGCAACTACAACAATCATCCCAACAACAATAACAACCGCAACAACAACAACAATCAGAAGCAGCTATGCCAAAGGTGTGAAAAGTATCACTCGGGGTTCTGCACCAAATTTTGCAACAAGTGTAAAAGAAATGGTCATAGCGCGGCGAATTGTGAGGTCTACAGACCAGGGGTTAACAGAACGAAAGGAACAAATGGTGTCGGAACGAGTAATGGCGGAGCAAATAGTGTCGGAGCAAGTTATGCCAATGTAGTTTGTTATAAATGTGGAAAATCGGGCCACATTATTAGAAATTGCCCGAACCAGGAGAACACGAATGGACAAGGCCGCGGAAGATTTTTCAATATTAATGCGGCAGAGGCACAGGAAGACCCGGAGCTTGTTACGGGTACGTTTCTTATTGACAATAAATCTGCTTACATTTTATTTGATTCGGGTGCGGATAGAAGCTATATGAGTAGAGATTTTTGTGCTAAATTAAGTTGTCCATTGACGCCGTTGGATAGTAAATTTTTACTCGAATTAGCAAACGGTAAATTAATTTCAGCAGATAATATATGCCGGAATCGAGAAATTAAACTGGGTAGCGAAATATTTAAGATTGATTTGATACCAGTAGAGTTAGGGAGTTTTGATGTAATAGTTAGCATGGACTGGCTGAAGAAGGTGAAAGCAGAGATCGTATGTTATAAAAATGCAATTCGCATTGTACGAGAAGAAGAAGAACCCTTAATGGTGTACGGAGAAAAGGGCAACATGAAGCTACATCTTATTAGTAATTTGAAGGCACAAAAACTAATAAGAAAAGGTTGCTATGCTGTTCTAGCACACATCGAGAAAGTACAAACTGAAGAAAAGAGCATCAATGATGTTCCCGTCGCAAAAGAATTTCCCGATGTATTTCCGAAAGAATTACCGGGACTACCTCCACATCGATCTGTTGAATTTCAAATAGATCTTGTACCAGGAGCTGCACCAATAGCTCGTGCTCCTTATAGACTCGCACCCAGCGAGATGAAAGAACTACAAAGCCAACTGCAAGAACTATTAGAACGTGGTTTCATTCAACCAAGCACATCACCATGGGGAGCTCCTGTTTTGTTTGTCAAGAAGAAGGATGGTACATTTAGGTTGTGTATTAACTACAGAGAGTTGAACAAACTTACCATCAAAAACCGCTATCCACTGCCGAGAATTAACGACTTATTTGATCAACTACGAGGCTCGTCGGTTTATTTGAAGATTGATTTACGTTCTGGATATCATCAAATGCGAGTAAAGGAGGATGATATTCCAAAAACTGCTTTTAGGACGCGTTATGGTCATTACGAGTTTATGGTTATGCCGTTTGGATTGACTAACGCACCAGCTGTGTTCATGGACCTTATGAACCGAGTGTGTGGGCTATATCTTGACAAGTTTGTCATTGTTTTCATCGATGACATACTTATTTACTCAAAGAATGATCAAGAGCACGAAGAACATTTGAGAAAAGTGCTAGAAGTATTGAGGAAAGAAAAACTGTACGCTAAGTTTTCAAAGTGTGCATTTTGGTTGGAAGAAGTTCAATTCCTCGGTCACATAGTGAACAAAGAAGGTATCCAGGTGGACCCGGCAAAGATCGAAACCGTTGAAAAGTGGGAAACCCCAAAAACTCCGAAGCATATACGTCAATTTTTAGGATTGGCTGGTTACTACAGAAGATTCATCCAAGATTTCTCCAAAATAGCAAAACCCTTGACTGCATTAACGCATAAAGGGAAGAAATTTGAATGGAAGGATGAACAAGAGGAGGCGTTTCAATTATTGAAGAAAAAGCTAACTACAGCACCTATATTGTCATTGCCTGAAGGGAATGATGATTTTGTGATTTATTGTGACGCATCAAAGCAAGGTCTCGGTTGTGAATTAATGCAACGAACGAAGGTGATTGCTTATGCGTCTAGACAATTGAAGATTCACGAGCAAAATTATACGACACATGATTTGGAATTAGGCGCAGTTGTTTTTGCATTAAAGACTTGGAGGCACTACTTATATGGGGTCAAAAGTATTATATATACCGACCACAAAAGTCTTCAACACATATTTAATCAGAAACAACTGAATATGAGGCAGCGTAGGTGGATTGAATTGTTGAATGATTACGATTTTGAGATTCGTTACCACCCGGGGAAGGCAAATGTGGTAGCCGACGCCTTGAGCAGAAAGGACAGAGAACCCATTCGAGTAAAATCTATGAATATAATGATTCACACTAACCTTACTACTCAAATAAAGGAGGCGCAACAAGGAGTTTTAAAAGAGGGAAATTTAAAGGATGAAATACCCAAAGGATCGGAGAAGCATCTTAATATTCGGGAAGACGGAACCCGGTATAGGGCTGAAAGAATTTGGGTACCAAAATTTGGAGATATGAGAGAAATGGTACTTAGAGAAGCTCATAAAACCAGATACTCAATACATCCTGGAACGAAAAAGATATACAAGGATCTTAAGAAACATTTTTGGTGGCCAGGTATGAAAGCCGATATTGCTAAATATGTAGGAGAATGTTTGACGTGTTCTAAGGTCAAAGCTGAACATCAGAAACCATCAGGTCTACTACAACAACCTGAAATCCCGAAATGGAAATGGGAAAACATTACCATGGATTTCATTACTAAATTGCCAAGGACTGCAAGTTGTTATGATACTATTTGGGTAATAGTTGATCGTCTCACCAAGTCATCACACTTCCTGCCAATAAGAGAAGATGACAAGATGGAGAAGTTAGCACGACTGTATTTGAAGGAAGTCGTCTCCAGACATGGAATACCAATCTCTATTATCTCTGATAGGGATGGCAGATTTATTTCAAGATTCTGGCAGACATTACAGCAAGCATTGGGAACTCGTTTAGACATGAGTACTGCCTATCATCCACAAACTGATGGGCAGAGCGAAAGGACGATACAAACGCTTGAAGACATGCTACGAGCTTGTGTTATTGATTTCGGAAACAGTTGGGATCGACATCTACCGTTAGCAGAATTTTCCTACAACAACAGCTACCATTCAAGCATTGAGATGGCGCCGTTTGAAGCACCTTATGGTAGAAAGTGGAGGTCTCCGATTTGTTGGAGTGAAGTGGAAGATAGACAGATTACGGGTCCGGAGATAATACAAGTAACTACCGAGAAAATCATCCAAATTCAACAAAGATTGAAAACCACCCAGAGTCGACAAAAGAGCTACGCGGACAGTAAAAGGAAAGATATAGAGTTTGAAATTGGAGACATGGTCATGCTTAAGGTTTCACCTTGGAAAGGCGTTGTTCGATTTGGTAAATGGGGGAAACTAAATCCAAGGTACATTGGACCATTCAAGATTATAGATCATGTCGGACCAGTAGCTTACCAACTGGAGCTACCTCAACAACTCGCGGCAGTACATAACACTTTCCACGTCTCAAATTTGAAGAAATGTTTTGCTAAAGAAGATCTCACTATTCCGTTGGACGAAATCCAAATCAATGAAAAACTTCAATTCATTGAAGAACCCGTCGAAATAATGGATCGTGAGGTTAAGAGACTTAAACAAAACAAGATACCAATTGTTAAGGTTCGATGGAATGCTCGTAGAGGACCCGAGTTCACCTGGGAGCGTGAAGATCAAATGAAGAAGAAATACCCGCATTTATTTCCAGAAGATACGTCAACACCTCCAACTGCTTAAAATTTCGGGACGAAATTTATTTAACGGGTAAGTACTGTAGTGACCCGAACTTTTCCATGTTTATATATATATATATATATATTAAATGAAATTTTTATTTACATGATTAAGTATTTCCAATATGTTAAGCAATCAAACTTGTTAAGACTTGATTAATTGAAATAGGTTTCATATAGACAATTGACCACCCAAGTTGACCGGTGATTCACGAACATTAAAACTTGTAAAAACTATACGATGATATATATATGGTTATATATATAGTTAACATGATTTTATTATAAGTATGTATCACATTAGGTATTTTAACAATGAGTTATATACATAAAAATGAGACTATTAATTTAAGAAACTCGAAAACGATATATATAACGATTATCGTTATAACAACGTCTTACTAGGTACATATGAATCATATTAAGATATTGATACACTTGGTTAATTATGTTAAATGATAAGTAAATATATTATTAAGTATATTAACAATGAAATACATATGTAAAAATAAGACTACTAACTTAATGATTTCGAAACGAGACATATATGTAACGATTATCGTTGTAACGACATTTAACTGTATATATATTATACTAAGATATATTATATATCATAATATCATGATAATATAACAATTTAACATCTCATTTGTTATAATAAACAATGGGTTAACAACATTCAACAAGATCGTTAACCTAAAGGTTTCAAAACAACATTTACATGTAACGACTAACGATGACTTAACGACTCAGTTAAAATGTATATACATGTAGTGTTTTAATATGTATTCATACACTTTTGAAAGACTTCAAGACACTTATCAAAATACTTCTACTTAACAAAAATGCTTACAATTACATCCTCGTTCAGTTTCATCAACAATTCTACTCGTATGCACCTGTATTCGTACTCGTACAATACACAGCTTTTAGATGTATGTACTATTGGTATATACACTCCAATGATCAGATATTAGCAGCCCATGTAAGTCACCTAACACATGTGGGAACCATCATTTGGCAACTAGCATGAAATATCTCATAAAATTACAAAAATATGAGTAATCATTCATGACTTATTTACATGAAAACAAAATTACATATCCTTTATATCTAATCCATACACCAACGACTAAAAATACCTACAAACACTTTCATTCTTCAATTTTCTTCATCTAATTGATCTCTCTCAAGTTCTATCTTCAAGTTCTAAGTGTTCTTCATAAATTCCAAAAGTTCTAGTTTCATAAAATCAAGAATACTTCCAAGATTGCAAGTTTACTTCCAAGTTTTCTAAATCCATTCCAAGTAATCATCCAAGATCAAGAAACCTTTGTTACTTACAGTAGGTTATCTTTCTAATACAAGGTAATAATCATATTCAAACTTTAATTCAATTTCTATAACTATAACAATCTTATTTCGAGTGGAAATCTTACTTTAAATTGTTTTCGTGTCATGATTCTGCTTCAAGAACTTTCAAGCCATCCAAGGATCCTTTGAAGCTAGATCTATTTTTCTCATTTCCAATAGGTTTATCCAAGGAACTTGAGGTAGTAATGATGTTCATAACATCATTCGATTCATACATATAAAGCTATCTTATTCGAAGGTTTAAACTTGTAATCACTAGAATATAGTTTAGTTAATTCTAAACTTGTTCACAAATAAAAGTTAATCCTTCTAACTTGACTTTTAAAATCAACTAAACACATGTTCTATATCTATATGATATGCTAACTTAATGATTTAAAACTTGAAAACACGAAAAACACCGTAAAATCGGATTTACGCCGTCGTAGTAACACCGCGGGCTGTTTTGGGTTAGTTAATTAAAAACTATGATAAATTTTGATTTAAAAGTTGTTATTCTGAGAAAATGATTTTTATTATGAACATGAAACTATATCCAAAAATTATGGTTAAACTCAAAGTGGAAGTATGTTTTCTAAAATGGTCATCTAGACGTCGTTCTTTCGATTGAAATGACTACCTTTACAAAAATGACCTGTAACTTATTTTTCCGACTATAAACCTATACTTTTTCTGTATAGATTCATAAAATAGAGTTCAATATGAAACCATAGCAATTTGATTCACTCAAAACGGATTTAAAATGAAGAAGTTATGGGTAAAACAAGATTGGATAATTTTTCTCATTTTAGCTACGTGAAAATTGGTAACAAATCTATTCCAACCATAACTTAATCAAATTGTATTGTATATTATGTAATCTTGAGATACCATAGACACGTATACAATGTTTCGACCTATCATGTCGACACATCTATATATATTTCGGAACAACCATAGACACTCTATATGTGAATGTTGGAGTTAGCTATACAGGGTTGAGGTTGATTCCAAAATATATATAGTTTGAGTTGTGATCAATACTGAGATACGTATACACTGGGTCGTGGATTGATTCAAGATAATATTTGTAACATCCCGCCTTTTTCCATTTACTTTTCCGTTATACTAATATAAAGTCCGTTATATGTTTATAACATCTCCCGTTGATACGCGTTTTAAATTATCTCGTTTAGGTAATTCCCGCACCCGAACGAAAGTTGAGGGACTAAACTTGACAAGGGATCAAACCCTTGACTAGGTCAAAGGGTCAAACCCCTTTCACCCATTCATTTCCACCTCCATCTCTCTCTCTTTCTCTCTAGCAAGAACACACACTCAAAACCAAATTCATTCAACCATCATCTAAATTCGATCTAGGAGGCTTACAACAAAATAAACTACATATTTGTGATCCTCTCTTCATCCTCTTCATTTTGGTACCAACTTCATCTCATTTGGGTAACTTTCTAAAATCACTAGATTTTGTGTTCTTGATGTTTTTAACTTATAAAAGTGTTAATTAGTGTCTATGGCTCAAGTCTAACATGAATATATGATTTATATGCTCGATCTCGTTGTTTTAGTGTAACTAGCATGAACTTGAATTTTGGTGTGTTATTCTTGAATTTTGGATGATCATATGTTGTTAGATGTTAAAAGTTGATGTTTTAATTGTGTTACTAGCATCACTAGCTTCAATTTGATGTGTAGGTTGCCTTAGAAAAACTTCATGAACTTGATTATTGATTTTGGTGAATTTGGGTTAGGGTTTGATGAACTTGAAATGGACTTTTGATGCATTGAATGCCATGGATTATTATTGGTAAGTGTTTAGTTGGATTGTATGCTTGATTACCTTCGAAACGGCATATCATTCATGTAAATTGGTTGCCCAAATCATAAAATGCGTTTTTGGAACTTGAACTTTGATTATGAACGTTTAATTACGGTTTTTGGTTGTTGTAAGTGGAAGTTTGATTGATGAATTGTGTTTAGTTGCATTCTACGTCAAAAGAGCTTTCCAACGATATAAGGTGCGAGTCCTAAGTGTTTGTGGTTTGCGTTTTATGCTTATTTGAAGTTTGGATCAAGTTGGACAAGTGAAACAGACCAGGCACCAGCACCCGCCTATTGTCGCGGCGCGACAGAAGGGTGCCGCGGCGCGGCATAAGCCGTGCCCAGCTTCTGTCTCCGGTGTCCATTTTATGGAAAATGTTTGGCATACTACGGACCTCCGATTCACATGAAACTTGTTCTAACATGCTCATATATGATTAAAAACCTCAGAAAAATAGTTCGGGACCCGACCCGAACGTGTTGACTTTCGTTGACTTTGACCGACCAAAGTTTGACTTTTAATCAAACTTAACCAAATATTTGTGCAATCGTTCTAACATGTTTTTATACTTGTACCTTGCATGAAACATGACAATTTGATTCACATGCTATTATGATCGAGTCTTAACGAGCCATAGGACTAATTGAACATCTTTGACCTATCGTGTTTACCGTTATTGATACAACCTATATGTTTAGGTCAAGACTAGCTTTGTCTTTGCACGCGTCTACTTGTTGAAGTACTTTATTAACTCTTGCACTCAAGGTGAGATCATAGTCCCACTTTTACTCTTTTTGAACTTATATTGGGATGAGAAAACATAAACGATTCTTTTGAACTAAGTGAACACAAGAACGGGAAAACAAACATTCTACATACGAGTTTAGAACAAAATCCTCAATTCGATTATCATTAGTTACACTTGCCGGGTGTAAGCGAGAACTTATGTTGTATGGATCCATATGGGTTTGACAAACCCTCATTCAAACGGTTCGCTACCGTTTACGAATGAAATATATTTTCGAGAAACAGTGTTTGTTCTAGCACTAAGTGATGGGGTATACAATGGAAGGAATGTTAAGCTTTGATAATTGGGTGCTCGTGAAACAAACTTTTGGAATGTATTACTATTATTTCATTGATGCAAATCTTGTGGTTCACTTGTACTTACTTACTTAAACCTATGATTTCACCAACGTTTGCGTTGACAGATTTCTATGTTTTTCTCAGGTCTTTGAACGCTATGTGAAACATGCTTCCGCTCATTATTTTGATACTTGCATTGGATGTCGAGTATACATGCATTTCATGGAGCGTCTTTTGACTTTACTTTAAACCGTGTCGCCTAGATTTCATTCGTATTATAACGTTGTAACTTAACTATTGGTTGAACAATTCTTGTAAACTTTGGGAACAATCTTTATTTTGAAATGAAGGCGACATATTTTGGTCAAACTTTGTCTTAAAGACTTATGACCACGTAACGGGACCTAAGTAGACGGCGCCGTCAAACATGATTTGGTCGGGTCGCTACAGATGGTATCAGAGCGTTGGTTGTAGGGATTTAGAGTTCATTGGTGTCGACCCCGAGTCATAGGGTACATTGGTGAGTCTAGACTACAACCGGCATATAGACTTGAAGTAGGAATTACTTGACTACTTGTGCATTTATACTCGAACGCTTCTACTCATATCTACTCTTAGTTCATCTTAATCTCACGTTGTTTAATTTGATTGACACGCCACCTTAACTATATGAAATGATGTCGAATGCACATATGAATCAGGGTAATATAATTTCCGGGATTATATTACGGTGACTCATATGAACGTTCCGACATTATGACATAAAGAATTTAAGGCGAGTCGAGGAAAAACTTCTCTTTATCTTTATTCTATATCACGGTTAGTATTATTGAGAATACTAATCAATGATATTCTTGTGTCTTGAAGGAACAATGGCTCCTCGTCGTGTACGCCGCAATGAAACTCCCGAACAAGCTCTCGAACGGATGATAGCTACCGCCGTAGATGCGGCCATGGCCGGTCACTCATCCAACAACAATAATAATAACAACCACAACAACAACAACAACAACAACAACAATGGAGCCGGAAACTCAAACGAGGGATGCTCCTATAAAGCTTTCATGGGGTGCAAACCTCACACTTTTGATGGAACCGGGGGACCGGTCGTGCTCACCCGATGGTTTGAGCAAACGGAAGCCGTCTTTAGCATAAGCGGTTGTCGGGACCAAGACAAGGTCAAATACTCCACTCACACTTTCTCCGGAATTGCTCTAACATGGTGGAACACCTATGTTCAATCGGTGGGTACCGATGAAGCTCATGCCCTCTCTTGGGCCGATCTAAAGGAAAAGATGATTGTTGAATATTTTTCGCGCGAAGAAACCCGAAAGCTTGAGGAAGAACTAAGAGCTTTGAAAGCGGTCGGAAACGATCTTAAAGCTTATAATCAACGCTTCGCCGAACTATCCTTGATGTGTCCTAATCTTGTTAACCCCGAATCTCAAAGGATTGAGCTCTACATGCTCGGTCTTCCAAAAAGCATCAAACAAGGGGTGATGTCATCTAAACCCACTACTCATCAAGCCGCTATGAACATGGCTCGCCAACTAATTGAAACGGTTGACGAAATCGTAGTTCCGGCACCTAAGGCCGAGGATAAATCGGGCGGCAACAAAAGAAAGTGGGAACCCTCCCAATCAAGCAACAACAACTTTGCTAAGAAGCCTTACACCTCCGACGGCAAGAAGGGTTATGCCGGGAACCTACCTCTTTGCAACAAATGCAACAAACATCACTTTGGCGAATGTAGTAAGATAATTTGCCACCGGTGCCAAGGAGTTGGTCATAAGGCCAACGATTGTAAAAGTGCCACTCCCGTCGCTCGAAAGTGGCCCAATGCACCAAAGACGGGCACTTGTTACGAATGTGGCCAAACGGGTCATTATAGAAATGCATGCCCAAAGAAGAAAGATAACCCCAATACGCGCGGCCGAGCTTTTAACATCAACACCGAGGAAGCCCGGGATGACACTGAACTAGTCACGGGTACGTTTCTCCTCAACAATTCTTATGTCTCTTGCTTATTCGATTCAGGTGCCGATAAATGCTTTGTATCCAAGACTTTGACTCATTCTTTTAGCACTCCACCTCTTCCATTAGATACCACTTATTCCATTGAAGTGGCTAACGGGAAACTATTAAGTGCCGACACATATTACCGGGGGTGTACGATAAACATTTTGGGTAAGGAATTTGAAATTGACTTGATACCCATGGAACTAGGAAGCTTTGATGTAATAATCGGTATGAATTGGTTAGTCAAAACGAAATCTCACATCCTTTGTGATCTTAACGCAATCCGAATTCCTATCGAGAATGGTGAACCTTTGATTGTTTATGGCGATAAGAGTTGCACCAGACTCAACCTCGTTTCGTGCCTTAAAGTTAGAAAACTGCTCCGTAAGGGTGGTTTTGCGATCCTTGCCCACGTTAAGAAAGTCGAGTCCGATGATAAGCATATCGATGATGTGCCAATTGTTAGTGACTATTCCGATGTATTTCCTGATGAATTGCCGGGTCTTCCGCCTCATCGACCAGTTGAATTCCAAATCGATCTTATTCCGGGAGCCGCACCCGTAGCACGTGCACCATATAGACTCGCCCCATCCGAAATGCAAGAATTGCAAAGTCAAATCCAAGAACGACTTGATCGTGGTTTTATCCAACCTAGCCATTCACCTTGGGGCGCTCCGATTTTGTTTGTTAAAAAGAAAGACGGATCCCTACGAATGTGCATTGATTATCGTGAACTAAATAAATTGACGGTTAAGAACCGATATCCTCTTCCTCGCATCGATGACCTCTTTGATCAACTACAAGGGTCTTGTGTATATTCGAAAATCGATCTCCGCTCGGGTTATCATCAATTAAGGGTTAAGGGGGAAGATGTCTCCAAAACCGCTTTCCGGACTCGCTATGGTAGTTATGAATTCCTCGTCATGCCATTTGGTCTCACTAACGCACCGGCGGTGTTCATGGATCTTATGAACCGCGTGTGCAAACCGTATCTCGATAAATTCGTTATTGTGTTCATCGACGATATATTGATCTATTCTAAAAATGAAGAAGAGCACGAACAACATCTCCGACTTGTGCTTGAACTCTTGAGACAAGAACGACTTTATGCCAAATTCTCCAAGTGTGAATTTTGGTTGAAGGAAGTTCAATTTCTTGGTCATGTTGTAAGTGACCAAGGTATTAAAGTCGATCCGACAAAAATCGAAGCCATTAGTAAATGGGAGACTCCTACTACTCCTACTCACATTCGTCAATTCTTGGGTCTCGCCGGGTACTATCGTAGATTCATCGAAAACTTCTCTTTGGTTGCACGTCCTCTAACCACATTGACTCACAAGGGAAAGAAATTCATTTGGGCGACCGAACATGAATCCGCATTCCAAATCTTGAAAACGAAGCTAACCACCGCTCCTATCTTGTCACTTCCCGAAGGCAATGATGACTTTGTTGTATATTGCGATGCCTCGAAACATGGTTTTGGGTGTGTATTGATGCAACGAACGAAAGTCATTGCTTATGCTTCTCGACAACTCAAAATTCATGAACGAAACTACACGACGCATGATCTCGAACTCGGAGCCGTCGTCTTTGCACTTAAAATGTGGAGACACTATCTTTATGGAACCAAGAGTACTATCTTTACCGACCACAAAAGTCTCCAACACATTTTCGATCAAAAGCAACTAAACATGAGACAACGACGGTGGATTGAAACTTTGAACGATTACGATTGCGAGCTTCGTTACCATCCCGGGAAGGCAAATGTAGTAGCCGATGCCTTAAGTCGAAAAGAAAGAGTGGTGCCTCTTCGTGTCCGAGCCTTAAACATCACCATCCACACAAACCTTAATAGCCAAATTCGGGTAGCCCAAGATGAGGCTCTCAAAGATGAAAACATCTCTCTCGAACACTTGAACGTCCTCACCTCTCGATTCGAAGTTAAAGAAACCGGACTCCGATATTTCGCCGGAAGGATTTGGGTGCCTAGTTATGGGGACCTACGAAGCCTTATTTTAGATGAAGCCCATAAGTCACGATACTCGATTCACCCCGGTGCCAATAAGATGTACCACGACCTTAAACAACTATATTGGTGGCCGAACATCAAAAGGGACGTAGCTACTTATGTTTCCAAGTGTTTGACATGTTCCAAAGTCAAAGCCGAACACCAAAGACCGTCCGGACTACTTCAACAACCCGAGATCCCGCAATGGAAGTGGGAAAGGATAACGATGGATTTTATCACCAAACTACCAAAAACGACGGGCGGTTATGATACCATTTGGGTTATTGTTGACCGTCTCACCAAATCCGCACACTTCCTTGCCATGAAAGAAACGGACAAAATGGAGAAACTTGCACAACTTTACATTAAGGAGATCGTAGCCCGACACGGTGTACCTTTATTGATTATCTCCGACCGAGATGGCCGTTTCGTTTCTAGATTTTGGCGTACGTTGCAAGAAGCGTTGGGAACGCGTTTAGACATGAGCACCGCATATCATCCTCAAACCGATGGACAAAGCGAACGTACAATTCAAACCTTAGAGGACATGTTACGAGCTTGCGTGGTTGATTTCGGAAAAGCTTGGGACAAGCACTTACCTCTCGCCGAGTTCTCTTACAACAATAGTTATCACGCGAGTATTAAAGCCGCACCTTTTGAAGCGCTATATGGCCGCAAATGTCGTTCACCTCTTTGTTGGGCCGAGGTAGGCGACGTGCAAATCACCGGACCCGAACTCATTCACGAAACCACCGAGAAAATCGTTCAAATCCGAGATATGCTTAGGACGGCCCGAAGTCGTCAAAAGAGCTATACCGACAAACGACGCAACGATCTTGAATTTCAAGTCGGTGACCGAGTAATGTTAAAAGTCGCACCTTGGAAGGGTGTAATCCGTTTTGGTAAACGCGGGAAGCTAAATCCGCGGTATATTGGTCCTTTCGAAATCTTGGAGCGTATTGGAACCGTTGCTTATCGTTTAGATCTTCCGCCTCAATTGAACTCCGTTCATCCTACCTTCCATGTATCTAACTTGAAAAAGTGTCTTGCCGAACCCGATATCGTCATCCCTCTCGAAGAACTTACTATTGATGACAAACTTCATTTTGTGGAGGAACCGGTTGAAATTGTGGACACCTCCGTCAAGACATTGAAACAAAGCCGAATCCCGATTGTTAAAGTCCGTTGGAACGCCAAAAGGGGACCCGAGTTTACTTGGGAAAGACAAGATCAAATGCAAAGGAAGTATCCTCATCTATTCGTGAATTCGGAAACGCAAGATCTCGAGGAAGAAACAACGACTACTACGCCTACTTAAATTTCGGGACGAAATTTCTTTTAAGGAGTAGGTAATGTAACATCCCGCCTTTTTCCATTTACTTTTCCGTTATACTAATATAAAGTCCGTTATATGTTTATAACATCTCCCGTTGATACGCGTTTTAAATTATCTCGTTTAGGTAATTCCCGCACCCGAACGAAAGTTGAGGGACTAAACTTGACAAGGGATCAAACCCTTGACTAGGTCAAAGGGTCAAACCCCTTTCACCCATTCATTTCCACCTCCATCTCTCTCTCTTTCTCTCTAGCAAGAACACACACTCAAAACCAAATTCATTCAACCATCATCTAAATTCGATCTAGGAGGCTTACAACAAAATAAACTACATATTTGTGATCCTCTCTTCATCCTCTTCATTTTGGTACCAACTTCATCTCATTTGGGTAACTTTCTAAAATCACTAGATTTTGTGTTCTTGATGTTTTTAACTTATAAAAGTGTTAATTAGTGTCTATGGCTCAAGTCTAACAAGAATATATGATTTATATGCTCGATCTCGTTGTTTTAGTGTAACTAGCATGAACTTGAATTTTGGTGTGTTATTCTTGAATTTTGGATGATCATATGTTGTTAGATGTTAAAAGTTGATGTTTTAATTGTGTTACTAGCATCACTAGCTTCAATTTGATGTGTAGGTTGCCTTAGAAAAACTTCATGAACTTGATTATTGATTTTGGTGAATTTGGGTTAGGGTTTGATGAACTTGAAATGGACTTTTGATGCATTGAATGCCATGGATTATTATTGGTAAGTGTTTAGTTGGATTGTATGCTTGATTACCTTCGAAACGGCATATCATTCATGTAAATTGGTTGCCCAAATCATAAAATGCGTTTTTGGAACTTGAACTTTGATTATGAACGTTTAATTACGGTTTTTGGTTGTTGTAAGTGGAAGTTTGATTGATGAATTGTGTTTAGTTGCATTCTACGTCAAAAGAGCTTTCCAACGATATAAGGTGCGAGTCCTAAGTGTTTGTGGTTTGCGTTTTATGCTTATTTGAAGTTTGGATCAAGTTGGACAAGTGAAACAGACCAGGCACCAGCACCCGCCTATTGTCGCGGCGCGACAGAAGGGTGCCGCGGCGCGGCATAAGCCGTGCCCAGCTTCTGTCTCCGGTGTCCATTTTATGGAAAATGTTTGGCATACTACGGACCTCCGATTCACATGAAACTTGTTCTAACATGCTCATATATGATTAAAAACCTCAGAAAAATAGTTCGGGACCCGACCCGAACGTGTTGACTTTCGTTGACTTTGACCGACCAAAGTTTGACTTTTAATCAAACTTAACCAAATATTTGTGCAATCGTTCTAACATGTTTTTATACTTGTACCTTGCATGAAACATGACAATTTGATTCACATGCTATTATGATCGAGTCTTAACGAGCCATAGGACTAATTGAACATCTTTGACCTATCGTGTTTACCGTTATTGATATAACCTATATGTTTAGGTCAAGACTAGCTTTGTCTTTGCACGCGTCTACTTGTTGAAGTACTTTATTAACTCTTGCACTCAAGGTGAGATCATAGTCCCACTTTTACTCTTTTTGAACTTATATTGGGATGAGAAAACATAAACGATTCTTTTGAACTAAGTGAACACAAGAACGGGAAAACAAACATTCTACATACGAGTTTAGAACAAAATCCTCAATTCGATTATCATTAGTTACACTTGCCGGGTGTAAGCGAGAACTTATGTTGTATGGATCCATATGGGTTTGACAAACCCTCATTCAAACGGTTCGCTACCGTTTACGAATGAAATATATTTTCGAGAAACAGTGTTTGTTCTAGCACTAAGTGATGGGGTATACAATGGAAGGAATGTTAAGCTTTGATAATTGGGTGCTCGTGAAACAAACTTTTGGAATGTATTACTATTATTTCATTGATGCAAATCTTGTGGTTCACTTGTACTTACTTACTTAAACCTATGATTTCACCAACGTTTGCGTTGACAGATTTCTATGTTTTTCTCAGGTCTTTGAACGCTATGTGAAACATGCTTCCGCTCATTATTTTGATACTTGCATTGGATGTCGAGTATACATGCATTTCATGGAGCGTCTTTTGACTTTACTTTAAACCGTGTCGCCTAGATTTCATTCGTATTATAACGTTGTAACTTAACTATTGGTTGAACAATTCTTGTAAACTTTGGGAACAATCTTTATTTTGAAATGAAGGCGACATATTTTGGTCAAACTTTGTCTTAAAGACTTATGACCACGTAACGGGACCTAAGTAGACGGCGCCGTCAAACATGATTTGGTCGGGTCGCTACAATATTTATCGATTTATTTCTGTACATCTAACTGTGGACAACTAGTTGTAGGTTACTAACGAGGACAGCTGACTTAATAAACTTAAAACATCAAAATATATTAAAAGTGTTGTAAATATATTTTGAACATACTTTGATATATATGTATATATTGTTATAGGTTCGTGAATCAACCAGTGGCCAAGTCTTACTTTACGACGAAGTAAAAATCTGTGAAAGTGAGTTATAGTCCCACTTTTAAAATCTAATATTTTTGGGATGAGAATACATGCAGGTTTTATAAATGATTTATAAAATAGACACAAGTACGTGAAACTACATTCTATGGTTGAATTATCGAAATCGAATATGCCCCTTTTTATTAAGTCTGGTAATTTAAGAATTAGGGAACAGACACCCTAATTGACGCGAATCCTAAAGATAGATCTATTGGGCCTAACAAACCCCATCCAAAGTACCGGATGCTTTAGTACTTCGAAATTTATATCATATCCGAAGGGTGTCCCGGAATGATGGGGATATTCTTATATATGCATCTTGTTAATGTCGATTACCAGGTGTTCACCATATGAATGATTTTTATCTCTATGTATGGGATGTGTATTGAAATATGAAATCTTGTGGTCTATTGTTACGATTTGATATATATAGGTTAAACCTATAACTCACCAACATTTTTGTTGATGTTTAAAGCAAGTTTATTTTCAGGTGAATACTAAGAGCATCCGCTGTTGCATACTAAAATAAGGACAAGATTTGGAGTCCATGTTTGTATGACATTGTGTAAAAACTGCATTCAAAAAACTGATTTCGATGTAACATATTTGGATTGTAAACCATTATGTAATGGTCGTGTGTAAACAGGATATTTTAGATTATCATTATTTGATAATCTACGTAAAGCTTTTTAAACCTTTATTTATTAAATAAAGGTTATGGTTTGTTTTAAAAATGAATGCAGTCTTTGAAAAACATCTCATATAGAGGTCAAAACCTCGCAACGAAATCAATTAATATGGAACGTTTTTAATCAATAAGAAAGGGACATTTCACTACATATGACCCGGCCCAAGCATTTTACAGCATCTATGGATACGCTTGGGACCCATACTGGAACCATCCTCCTCATCCGTAATTTTCTTATTTTATATTTTTGTTTATTTTATTGTAATGTTACTAATTCTTAATTTTCTTATTTCTTATTTCTTATTTTATTATTATAATAGCTTTTATAATTTTCTAACTTTATTAGATTTTAATAATTTTTGAATGTGGTGTGAAAACCCAACTTCAAAAATATGTATATATGTGTTTGTAGTTTATCTCATGTACAAAACAGGGTAAAACAGAGCATTTTCAAAGACTAGCATTAAGTTCAAAAAAAGCTATTAATTTTGACGATAAAACGAAAAACAAATGTGATGTACCAACAGACGGAATGAACAAATGATGTGCACCATTTATCATTCAGCAAACAAATGCCAATATGTTTGGAAACTTTGGTAAAATTTAATCATTTTTCTACGCTAATCACCCTCAATAATTTAAATTGTTACTGATTTCTTGCAAATGAGGGCATTGCAAGATCTTAAGTGTGAGAAGGGGTTAAATTCTTTCGGATTTTTAAAATTTTTAACTTAAACACTTGGTTACCATTAAAAATACTAGTAACGTAGTAGTTGTATTAGAATCTAGTGCTCTCTGATAAAAAAGAACAGCCCTTGTCTTAT
This sequence comes from Rutidosis leptorrhynchoides, assembly GCF_046630445.1. Taxonomy (NCBI): domain Eukaryota; kingdom Viridiplantae; phylum Streptophyta; class Magnoliopsida; order Asterales; family Asteraceae; genus Rutidosis; species Rutidosis leptorrhynchoides. The sequence goes on along the minus strand of NC_092340.1, from coordinate 108,615,768 downwards.
ATACTGACTACCCACTTCTAGTAAAAATTTTCAAAATTTTCAATTAAATGAACTCAAAATTATGTTTATACATATTTATGAACGATAAAACTAGGTGTTAACACCGAAATTATTGTTACCTCGGAAAGGAAATAAATTGAGAAACAAACCAAAATGTTAGAATTCATTTAAAATGGAATAGAGGACAATAAAAAGGCAAATAAAAGAAAATAAAAGCCAAGTGTGGGAAAATTTAACAAGTTATCTTAAACATATGTCACATATTTCTGTAACAAATAATTGAAGATACTTTTGCTTTGGACTAAACTAAACAGTTTTACCCGATTTACTGTAAGAAAGATGGATCTACACGATGAATTAATTCCATCGTTAAAAGAAAGTAAAGTCTTCCGAAAAAGAAACGCGCTTCTTGATTTAGGTCAGGAAGTTGTCGTCCAGACCAGCCGTAGGTTGACGAAAAATCTAGAAAAGTCATCTCTAAAATCAGCAGGAAATCCACGGACCTCAGCATCAAATGTAATGACCCGAAATTTTCCGACCAAATTATACTTATGAGATTAATATTTACATAAATTAAACCATACCAACATGATAAGCAATTCCAATTGTTGAGACTTGTGTTTTTGAAAAGAGTTTTACACAACGTTTGACCGTCCAATATGACCGATGATATCACGAACTATATAACATACGATAATTATACGTTTGTGTATATATATGTATTTATATATATTTAACATGATCTAAGGATGGTTTAACATCTCATTGTGTACTAATGACAACGAGTTATAAGTATATTTTGAAACTACTAACTTAAGTTTTCAAAACGATAACTATACGTAACATTCTTTGATATATATACTTATAATCTATAATGCTTATACATGTATCGTATATATAATGTATTTAATCACTTTTTAAGGACTTAAATACATAAAACAATATAAGTATATTCACAAAAGATAGCTATATTTGAATTCTCGTTCCGTTTCCTCAAGATTTCTATACGTATATCTAGGGTATATGTACCCGTATCATACCCAGCTTCTATACGTATTTACTATTGGTATATACACATCCTAATCAACATTATTACTGCCCTAGATATGAGGTAACTAGAATTTGTCAAGTAGTATGAATTATTAGTAAGAAAACAAAACTAGGAATCCTTTTCATTCTTTATAAACTAAAAACGTTTTTATAAATGAACACCATTTCTTCACTCCATTTTCTCATACCTACGCCCTCATTTCTCTCTCAAAATACTCCTAACTTCATACTTGATCATCTCCAAGCATTTTCCCCATCATTTAGCTTCAATTACAAACCTTAAACACCATAAGAAAACTCTTTCAAGAACATATCAAAATAACCACCCATTTGAAGAAGTTTACTTCCAACCTTTTGATCTAACTCTACAACTCTTTGATTCCAAGATTATTTCTTATCTTTTGCAGTAACTTTGTCCAAGTAACTTGAGGTAGTAACCTTGTTCATAATCTTATTCAATTCATATTCATATAGCTATCTTATTTTGTGGTATAAAATTTTAACAACAAGAACATAGTTTGAATGATTTCAAACTTGTTCGCAAACTAAATAGATCCTTCTAACTTGACTTTTAAAACATTTCAATACCTGTAATATATCATAATGATATGCTAACCTAACAAGATATAAGTTGGTTTTACAAAGAACATCTTAAAAACTGAATCTACATCGTCGGAGTGCAACCGGGGGCTGTTTTGGGTTGGATAATTAAAAACCATCTTGAACTTTGAATTGGAAGTTCATGTTCTGGAAAAATGATATTTCTTATGAATTTGTTAACACATAAAAATTTCATGGTTTAACTCAAAGTGTAAGTATTTTTAGAAAAATGATCATTAAATGTTGTTTTTATGATGGAAAATGATCACTTTCATAAGTTTCACCAAAGTTTGACCTATAACCTATGATTTCGAATACAAACTAAGGTATTTTCAGTTCATATTCTTAAAATTTGACTCGATCCAAGGAAGTGGCAAGTTGAACCAACAAAAATGGAGTTGTAATGAAGAAACTACGACTAAAACAAGATTGGGTATCCGAAGCTAGTTTAGCTACGAAAATATTCGGAGAAAAAGTAAATTAATCATATATTTTCTAATTAATATGATATTTTATATATAATTACTTATGATTTGATTTTATATATTTCAGGACCACCCGTAAACAACACGAGAAGATTAATCATAAGACCTCATGATTGTACGCAACACGTCATTTGACAACACGGTACTTTATGTACGCAACACGTCATTTGACAACATGGTACCATGGGTCGAGATTAATTCTGATCAATATGAATATGATGGAGTCTTTATTTATTTTATTTAAGCAACTAATTGTGGACCACTAACATCGGACTGGTAACTACGGACTAAGAAAATATTAAAAGTATTAAAAGTATATATATATGTAACGATTACTTAAAAAGAAAATATGTTGATATATTATATATATGGTTAGGTTCGTGATATCTATCGGAGACCAAGTCGAATTAAATACCTTCAAGGCAAAAGTGAGTTTTATTTACTCCCTTTTTAATTGCTTTTGCAATATATATTTTTGGGCTGAGAATACATGCGCTGCTTTTATAAATGTTTACAAAATAGACACAAGTACTTAAAAATATATTCTACGTTGAGTTGTACCACTGGCATATTTCCCTGTAACTTGGTAACTATTATTTACATGGGTATTGTAAACGCGAATCCTATTGATAGATCTATCGGGCCTGACAACCCCAACCGGACTGGACGACCAGTATTCAACGGTTGCACAGTACTTCATTTTGGTGACTACACTTGGTACGGTGTAGTGAGATTTCATAATAAAGGGAATATGCGACGTTGATTAAATGTTAAGTATGGTTACCAAGTGCTCAACCACTTAGAATGCTTTACATACACTTGCAAGTGTATTATGTTTATGATTATGAAATCTTGTGGTCTATTAACATATTGAAATGATTGTTATGATAAACCTATGAACTCACCAACCTTTTGGTTGGCACTTTAAAGCATGTTTATTCTCAGGTACGAATTAAGTCTTCCGCTGTGCATTTGCTCAATATAAGGACATTACTTGGAGCCGATCATCGCAATGGGACCAAATGTTGATGACTTCGTCCAGGTGGATTAGGACGGGTCATTTCAGTTGGTATCAGAGCGGTGGTCGTAGCGAACCAGGTCTTGCATTAGTGTGTCTAACTAGTAGTTGTTAGGATGCATTAATGAGTCTGGACTTCGACCGTGTCTACATGTCAAAAGTTTTGCTTATCATTTCTAGTCGGAAATCATCTGCTTATCATCCTTAGGAAATTACCTGCTTATCATTCATAAGTCTAGACACGTTTTACTGCATTTACTGCATTGATAGTGTATAGACGAATTCTTATCTTAGCATATCTGTTATTGCGAACTTTGACTGATATCTTTTCAAAGATTCTCCGTAAGTTACGGGATTTTGGTATTATATATACATATGTAAATTATGTATTGAAGAGTACCAAATCTAACTCATATAATCTATTCCATACTAAAAATTCATTTTCCCCATTATACAAGATGGATTCCGCATCTAGTTCGAATTCTTCAGATTCCGACAGTTATGCCGATATGGATTTCCATTCGGGCTCCGAAAGCAGCGTCACCGGAATGGATCAACTAATTTCCCATCATCTATTCTGGATGAATTGGGGATGGGTTCGTAATATACTAAATCACTGGAGACAAGAAGAAGGTGATCCATTCCATCCACCAAATTGCCCTCTTGGCGATGAACCTGAAGCACTTACCGGCGAACCTATTCGAAACACCATTTTCTCTCTCATTTCTAGAGTATCTCGTTACGATTATATACTATCCCATATTACAAATCTTGTTCATTCGCTCGCTCCAACCGCCAATCATCCCGGTGTACTAGCAGAAGTTAACGAACTTCGTGCTCGCGTGACGGCTTTGGAGAACATGGTGCGAAGGTTGCAAACACCAACAGCAGTACCAGCAGCATAATCAGTACCATCATTAATAACATCAACAATACCATCATCACCACTAACAAACAACATCCGCATCACACGTCTCGACATCATAATCTGTCCCACAAACATCAACATCAACATCATACGCACCATAGATACCAAGGAGTACAAACAATAATGAACGATGAAGTATTGATCCATAACTTCATTGATATTCTGCGAAGAATATGTGGTTTCAAAAAGTTTTAGAGATTTCTTATTCTAGCTCAAACCGAAAAGCAAATGAGATTAATATCATATTAACTCATTAAATTCATGATTTCATCTGAAGAAAATATATATGTATATATGTTTTCATAAAGATTGTAATTAAAAGTTCTTTTGTACAAAATATTAATGGTGAAATTTTTTTTTAACGGGTAGGTAATACCCGAGGAATAATTAGATTTCATCTTAATAAGTTACATTGTACATTCGTCGAAGCTGATTCAACAGTCATTTACTATCCTACTTACAACCACTGATATACGTATCCGTTCACCGCAGAATAACCATTTTCATTCAATTTCATATTTGGATTTTGACTTCCCAGAATCCAACAAGTGGCATATGAAGAAAACATATGACAAAATAAAATCTGTTAGAAACAAACAAATTAACTATGAAAATTTTTGTTAAGAATCCACGCTAACTGTTCCAGCTAACTGTTCCTAGCTAACTGATTACATTTTATTTATCGCAGTTTATTTATCGCAATTTAATTATCGCACTTTTATTTATCGTCATTTAATTTATGTAATTATTTTACGCACTTTAAATATCGGGACACGTATACAATGTTTTGACATATCATATCGACGCATCTATATATATTATTTGGAATCACCATAGACACTCTATATGCAGTAATGATCGAGTTCTCTATACAGGGTTGAGGTTGATTCTACAATAATATATATAGTTTGAGTTGTGATCGAGTCTGAGAGGTATACGGGTCACGACATGTATTAATTAATTCGTATATTATATATTAAACTATATATGAATTATTGGACTGTTACTGTGGACTGTCGACTGTGGACTAATGACATTGGACAATTAAAATGAATTAAAATATTGATTATAACATATGAAACTAAACATTTCTTCAAGATTGCCACTTGATTTCATCTTAAACCTCATTGTATCTCGACGATTACAATCAGCGTTCAAATCTATCATGATTCTTAAAAACACCTCAATCGAGAGGATAAACCAACCGCACTTCATCTACGGAAGAAAAGATTGATGCATATAGTTATGCACCTGAAAAACCCTCGGAAACTGAGTAAACGTTTGACACGTATCTGTTCTAGTTCCTTTGACATTGTTATTACCGAAGATCATTTTGTAATCCCTTTCCAAAGTAGCTAATTTTGTCACAGCTCCAGCAAGTCAACTCCGACTTTTCATCCGAAACAACTTTATTATAACCGCGATATATATGCGTACTCTTTATTGTTACTGGGGAACCTTTTATATTCCACAATATTACCATCAGTGATTAATCATTCTAAAAACACAATTCTCCTGAAACTACCTCGGTTTGATAACCGATGACCCAGATCAGTTAACTTTGAAAATGCTGACGAAGCAGCATGTTGTAGATGATCTTAATGGCCAAAAGTTTGATGATAAAGAAAGGAGTGTTAGGAACGCTCGATAGAAAATTTAGTACTGAAAAGCGGATTATGTGAAACTATGAAGAAAGCCGTGGACAAATCACAAAGAATAAGTTTGCCTTCAAAGAATCCAAATGATTCTGTGCCTGCTGAAATCGTTAGCAAACATCTTATTTCTCATTCTAAACCTTCACAGACAAATCTTCTTCATCATCCATTGATATTAGAAATTCTAAGATATTCTCGTATGTTCTATTATAAATATCCTCCATATTTCTGGCGATATTTTCACAACTATTCTTATCTGAGATCATTTATCTCTTCGTAATATCTGCAACATAAAAGAAACTGTGTTAGTTTCTAAATTCTGAAACCTTCGAGTTTAAAATATGAATGTTTTGAAGTAGTGTTGGGAACTGAAGCATGGATTAGTATAATATAATGACACTTGATCAACGTCATTATATTACAGTAAGTCATGCTGAGTTTCTAATGAAGCATGATGATTCACAGTACCGTCATCATGTGCCATTTACATGACTCTTACATTCTATCTAATCTCTAAACATATCAAGAGAATATTTTTATGGATGACTCGGTCTTCTCCAGGGTATTCTGGTAATTTAACAAATCAAAATCGTTCTATTACCATTTTCTTCTTAGAGCATTAGCTATGTTCATTCTGAATTTCATATCTACGAATTTCGGACCATTACTCGCTTGACTCAAAGTCGGGAAAAGAAAACGAAAGCATGAAGCTCCGAAAAATAATGAAGAATATAAACTTCGATAATAACCCCGAAATTACAAACCGTGTATATCGATGCAGATAGCAATATAGAGACACGGGAGAATTAGAAACACTATAAACACAAGAGTATAGTAGAAGTAAATAGATTCTTCTGGTGGTAGATGAAAAAGAAGAATGACAGATATAAAAGTTAGGAGTATATCAAGAATCAGGACTGGATGGAGCATATTGATGAATGCTTTAAAGTAAGAATCAAGGGAGAAAGAATAGAAGGTGTGAGTTGTGGAAAATAAGGAAACGAAGGGGTGAATTTATAGTGAAATATCCGACAGAGCAATCGAAACAGATTATTGCATATAATCAAAGAAGATTCTGATTTCCTTAATCACCAAAGAACCAAATCTTATTACGTAAGATTCTCTTTAAATCCCTTAAATACCGAAAATCAATCATAACTACGTCATCGGTTAAGACGAATATATTTTACTCATCTCACTCTTTTACGATAGTCTCATTTATATTCTTCGCATAATCGAATCGTTTTATCTACATTACTCAATGATGATAGAACTCCATTATCACCTTATATTTGTAGTGATCCGAACTTTTCCATGTTTATATATATATATATATATATTAAATGAAATTGTTATTTACATGATTAAGTGTTTCCAACATGTTAAGCAATCAAACTTGTTAAGACTTGATTAATTGAAATATGTTTCATATAGACAATTGACCACCCAAGTTGACCGGTGATTCACGAACGTTAAAACTTGTAAAAACTATATGATGACATATATATGGATATATATATATAGTTAACATGATACTATGATAAGTAAACATATCATTAAGTATATTAACAATGAACTACATATGTAAAAACAAGACTACTAACTTAATGATTTTTAAACGAGACATATATGTAACGATTATCGTTGTAAAGACATTTAATGTATATATATCATATTAAGAGATATTCATACATGATAATATCATGATAATATCATGATAATATAATAATTTAAAATCTCATTTGATATTATAAACATTGGGTTAACAACATTTAACAAGATCGTTAACCTAAAGGTTTCAAAACAACACTTACATGTAACGACTAACGATGACTTAACGACTCAGTTAAAATGTATATACATGTAGTGTTTTAATATGTATTTATACACTTTTGAAAGACTTCAATACACTTATCAAAATACTTCTACTTAACAAAAATGCTAACAATTACATCCTCGTTCAGTTTCATCAACAATTCTACTCGTATGCACCCGTATTCGTACTCGTACAATACACAGCTTTTAGATGTATGTACTATTGGTATATACACTCTAATGATCAGCTCTTAGTAGCCCATGTGAGTCACTTAACACATGTGGGAACCATCATTTGGCAACTAGCATGAAATATCTCATAAAATTACAAAAATATGAGTAATCATTCATGACTTATTTACATGAAAACAAAATTACATATCCTTTATATCTAATCCATACACCAACGACCAAAAACACCTACAAACACTTTAATTCTTCAATTTTCTTCATCTAATTGATCTCTCTCAAGTTCTATCTTCAAGTTCTAAGTGTTCTTCATATATTCTACAAGTTCTAGTTACATAAAATCAAGAATACTTTCAAGTTTGCTAGCTCACTTCCAATCTTGTAAGGTGATCATTCAACCTCAAGAAATCTTTGTTTCTTATAGTAGGTTATCATTCTAATACAAGGTAATAATCATATTCAAACTTTGGTTCAATTTCTATAACTATAACAATCTTATTTCAAGTGATGATCTTACTTGAACTTGTTTTCGTGTCATGATTCTGCTTCAAGAACTTCGAGCCATCCAAGGATCCGTTGAAGCTAGATCCATTTTTCTATTTTCTAGTAGGTTTATCCAAGGAACTTAAGGTAGTAATGATGTTCATAACATCATTCGATTCATACATATAAAGCTATCTTATTCGAAGGTTTAAACTTGTAATCACTAGAACATAGTTTAGTTAATTCTAAACTTGTTCGCAAACAAAAGTTAATCCTTCTAACTTGACTTTTAAAATCAACTAAACACATGTTATATATCTATATGATATGCTAACTTAATGATTTAAAACCTGGAAACACGAAAAACACCGTAAAACCGGATTTACGCCGTCGTAGTAACACCGCGGGCTGTTTTGGGTTAGTTAATTAAAAACTATGATAAACTTTGATTTAAAAGTTGTTATTCTGAGAAAATTATTGTTATTATGAACATAAAACTATATCCAAAAATTATGGTTAAACTCAAAGTGGAAGTATGTTTTCTAAAATGGTCATCTAGACGTCGTTCTTTAGACTGAAGTGACTACCTTTACAAAAATGACTTGTAACTTATTTTTCTGACTATAAACCTATACTTTTTCTGTTTAGATTCATAAAATAGAGTTCAATATGAAACCATAGCAATTTGATTCACTCAAAACGGATTTAAAATGAAGAAGTTATGGGTAAAACAAGATTGGATAATTTTTCTCATTTTAGCTACGTGAAAATTGGTAACAAATCTATTCCAACCATAACTTAATCAAATTGTATTGTATATTATGTAATCTTGAGATACCATAGACACGTATACAATGTTTCGACATATCATGTCGACACATCTATATATATTTCGGAACAACCATAGACACTCTATATGTGAATGTTGGAGTTAGCTATACAGGGTTGAGGTTGATTCCAAAATATATATAGTTTGAGTTGTGATCAATACTGAGATACGTATACACTGGGTCGTGGATTGATTCAAAATAATATTTATCGATTTATTTCTGTACATCTAACTGTGGACAACTAGTTGTAGGTTACTAACGAGGACAGCTGACTTAATAAACTTAAAACATCAAAATATATTAAAAGTGTTGTAAATATATTTTGAACATACTTTGATATATATGTATATATTGTTATAGGTTCGTGAATCAACCAGTGGCCAAGTCTTACTTCCCGACGAAGTAAAAATCTGTGAAAGTGAGTTATAGTCCCACTTTTAAAATCTAATATTTTTGGGATGAGAATACATGCAGGTTTTATAAATGATTTACAAAATAGACACAAGTACGTGAAACTACATTCTATGGTTGAATTATCGAAATCGAATATGCCCCTTTTTATTAAGTCTGGTAATCTAAGAATTAGGGAACAGACACCCTAATTGACGCGAATCCTAAAGATAGATCTATTGGGTCTAACAAACCCCATCCAAAGTACCGGATGCTTTAGTACTTCGAAATTTATATCATATCCGAAGGGTGTCCCGGAATGATGGGGATATTCTTATATATGCATCTTGTTAATGTCGATTACCAGGTGTTCACCATATGAATGATTTTTATCTCTATGTATGGGATGTGTATTGAAATATGAAATCTTGTGGTCTATTGTTACGATTTGATATATATAGGTTAAACCTATAACTCACCAACATTTTTGTTGACGTTTAAAGCATGTTTATTCTCAGGTGAATACTAAGAGCTTCCGCTGTCGCATACTAAAATAAGGACAAGATTTGGAGTCCATGCTAGTATGATATTGTGTAGAAACTGCATTCAAGAAACTTATTTTGTTGTAACATATTTGTATTGTAAACCATTATGTAATGGTCGTGCATATACAGGATATTTTAGATTATCATTATTTGATAATCTACGTAAAGCTTTTTAAACCTTTATTGATGAAATAAAGGTTATGGTTTGTTTTAAAATGAATGCAGTCTTTGAAAAACGTCTCATATAGAGGTCAAAACATCGCAACGAAATCAATTAATATGGAACGTTTTTAATCAATAAGAACGGGACATTTCAGTTGGTATCCGAGCGTTGGTCTTAGAGAACCAGAATTTTGCATTAGTGTGTCTTATTGAGTTTGTTAGGATGCATTAGTGAGTCTGGACTTTGACCGTGTTTACTTGAAAAATGATTGCTTAACAAATTTTGTTAGAAACTATATATTTTTAACATGTGAATATTATGTGATATATTAATCTCTTAACGCGTTTGATATTATGTGATAGATGTCTACCTCTAGCACAAATCCCATTGACTCACCTAATAATAACGAAGAGTCGAATATATATTGGACTGATTCACAAGTTCCCGAAGAAGAACCGGAAGAAGAATCAGAACCGGAAGAAGAATCAGAACCGGAAGAGGAGGAACCGGAGGAGGAAATAGAACCGGTGGGGGAAATAATAAAACGGTTAAGTAAAAGAAAATCCTCAACCAACCGACCAAGGTTAATTATGGTCAATGGTGTTTCTGCCAAGGAAGCAAACTATTGGGAGGATTACCAATTCTCTGATGAATCGGATTCCGACGAGAATTTCAATGATGTTATAGAAATTACCCCAACTGAATTTAAAAAGGTAAAAGAAAATAATAAGGGAAAGGGCATAAAAATAGAGAAATCTAATTCCAACCCCGATGAACTTTATATGTATCGTCAACCCCCGAAGCCCTTAAGTTGTAACAATGACCCGGGAACCTCTAAACCACCAGGTTTTTCTAAACCATTGTGGAAAATGACAGCTCGTATTAGGGGAACATCATATATCCCTAGAAACTTGGCAAAACGAACCAAAACCGAAGAAGAAGAAGAAACGAGCGAGTCGGAATAAGATAGTTGTATTCGTGTGGTGTAATATATGTAATATAGTGTGCTTATGCTTTATGATATATGTAAAAATTGCTTGTATTAATAAGTATTTTTTTTTATGAATCTAACTCTTGTCTATTTTACTGTATAAAAACACAAAATGGATAGACAACCCAATATTTTAAGAGACCTACCCGGAGACATGATTGATGAAATCTTGTCTAGAGTCGGTCAGAATTCTTCGGCACAACTATTTACGACGAAATCAGTTTGTAAGACATTCGAAGAACGTTCCAAGAATGTCTTGGTTTATAAGAGACTTTTGTTTGAAAGATGGGGGATATCACATTGGGAAACCCATAAGTTACGATGTGTTTACTTTGACGCATATATTGCGGGGAACCCAAATGCTATTTTACGCAACGGGTTAAGAAATTATTTTGACTCAATGTATCCGAATATAGGACTTCATGATTTAGAAAAAGCGGCTAACATGCAACATAAAGAAGCATGCTATGCTTACGGGTTAGTAATGTTCGCTTCTCACCAAAGTGAGAAAAAGAACATCGGGCTACAACTATTAAACAAAACGTTCCCACAAGTGACGGAGTCGGTAATTGGGGTAAGAAATGAGGTTTTTAGGTTATTACGAGACTGTTGGTCATTACGTAACCCTCGTCCCTTTGACGACGTTACAACACGCTGTCTTATCAACGGCCATAATGGTTATGTTCCACAAGACCAAGGATGGGAAGTAGTCATAGTAAAACCAGAATGCATGACTTGTTTCTGGACGTATGAATTACGTGTCTTTATTGCCTTTGCTGAACGACTTGTGTACTAGCTAGAATTATCTTCACAACTATCTTGTATCAAAGTTATTGTGTGCTATATTTCATGCTTTATGTAAAATAAGCGGTATTGTAAGTTTGTAAAATATTGTATAAAAGTTTGAACGCGAAATATTATTATAATCAGCTTTTCATATAGAATTGTAGTAGTTGAATTGTATATTAGCTACTAAGTATGAACTTAACGGGTAGGTACTACCCGAATTTAAACTTATAAAATGCTAATATGAAGAAAAAGCTTTTATAAATGAGTTCATATTATGCTACGAAATACTATTAACTACTCTTAATATTCTGTATTATTAACTTGTTCCATTTGACTATTTTGAAGGAAATGGCACCGACTACTCGACACACCGTGAATATGAATGAAGAGGAATTCCGTACTTTTCTAGCTTCAAACATAGCCGCAGTACAGGCTGCGCTACATACCAACAATAACCTTGGATCTAGCAGTACAGGAAATCGTGTAGGATGCACCTACAAAGAATTCACTGCCTGCAAATCTTTGGAACTTGATGGAACCGAAGGACCGATCGGATTGAAACGGTGGACCGAGAAGGTCGAATCGGTGTTTGCCATAAGTAAGTGTACTGAAGAGGACAAAGTGAAGTACGCTACGCATAACTTCACAGGTTCTGCGTTAACATGGTGGAATACCTATGTAGAGCAAGTGGGACAAGATGATGCTTACGCACTACCGTGGTCAGCATTCAAGCACTTGATGAACGAGAAGTACCGTCCCAGAACCGAGGTCAATAAGCTCAAGACAGAACTTAGAGGGTTAGGAACCCAAGGATTTGATATTACCACGTACGAAAGACGATTCACAGAATTGTGCCTATTGTGTCCGGGAGCGTTCGAAGATGAGGAAGAGAAGATCGACGCGTTGGTGAAAGGATTACCAGAGAGAATCCAAGAAGATATAAGTTCACACGAGCCCGCCTCCATACAACAGGCATGTAGAATGGCTCACAAACTTGTGAACGAGATTGAAGAAAGAATTAAAGAACAGACTGCTGAAGAGGCCAAAGTGAAGCAAGTCAAAAGAAAGTGGGAGGAAAAAGGTGATAAGAATCACCAATACAACAACAACAGTAATTACAACAATAATCGCAACAACTATCCTAACAATTGCAACATCAATTGCAACTACAACAAACGGCCCAACAACAACAACAACAACAACAACAACAACAACTACAACAATCATCCCAACAACAATAATAACCGCAACAACAACAACAATCAGAAGCAGCTATGCCAAAGGTGTGAAAAGTATCACTCGGGGTTCTGCACCAAATTTTGCAACAAGTGTAAAAGAAATGGTCATAGCGCGGCGAAGTGTATGGTCTACGGACCAGGGATTAACAGAACGAAAGGAACAAATGGTGTCGGAACGAGTAATGGCGGAGCAAGTAGTGTCGGAGCAAGTTATGCCAATGTAGTTTGTTATAAATGTGAAAAACCGGGCCACATTATTAGAAATTTCCCGAACCAGGAGAACACGAATGGACAAGGCCGCGGAAGAGTTTTCAATATTAATGCGGCAGAGGCACAGGAAGACCCGGAGCTTGTTACGGGTACGTTTCTTATTGACAATAAATCTGCTTACGTTTTATTTGATTCGGGTGCGGATAGAAGCTATATGAGTAGAGATTTTTGTGCTAAATAAAGTTGTCCATTGACGCCTTTAGATAGTAAATTTTTACTCGAATTAGCAAATGGTAAATTAATTTCAGCAGATAATATATGTCGGAATCGAGAAATTAAACTGGTTAGCGAAACATTTAAGATTGACTTGATACCAGTAGAGTTAGGGAGTTTTGTTGTGATAATCGGTATGGACTGGTTGAAAGAAGTGAAAGCAGAGATCGTTTGTTACAAAAATGCAATTCGCATTATACGAGAAAAAGGAAAACCCTTAATGGTGTACGGAGAAAAGGGCAACATGAAGCTACATCTTATTAGTAATTTGAAGGCACAAAAACTAATAAGAAAAGGTTGCTATGCTGTTCTAGCACACGTCGAGAAAGTACAAACTGAAGAAAAGAGCATCAATGATGTTCCCGTCGCAAAAGAATTTCTCGATGTATTTCTGAAAGAATTACCGGGACTACCTCCACATCGATCTGTTGAATTTCAAATAGATCTTGTACCAGGAGCTGCACCAATAGCTCGTGCTCCTTATAGACTCGCACCCAGCGAGATGAAAGAACTGCAAAGCCAACTGCAAGAACTATTAGAACGTGGTTTCATTCGACCAAGCACATCACCATGGGGAGCTCTTGTTTTGTTTGTCAAGAAGAAGGATGGTACATTTAGGTTGTGTATTGTCTACAGAGAGTTGAACAAACTTACCATCAAAAACCGTTATCCACTGCCGAGAATTGACGACTTATTTGATCAACTACAAGGCTCGTCGGTTTATTCGAAGATCGATTTACGTTCTAGATATCATCAAATGCGAGTAAAGGAGGATGATATTCCAAAAACTACTTTTAGGACGCGTTATGGTCATTACGAGTTTATGGTTATGCCGTTTGGATTGACTAATGCACCAGCTGTGTTCATGGACCTTATGAACCGAGTGTGTGGGCCATATCTTGACAAGTTTGTCATTGTTTTCATCGATGACATACTTATTTACTCAAAGAATGATCAAGAGCACGAAGAACATTTGAGAAAAGTGCTAGAAGTATTGAGGAAAGAAAAACTGTACGCTAAGTTTTCAAAGTGTGCATTTTGGTTGGAAGAAGTTCAATTTCTCGGTCACATAGTGAACAAAGAAGGTATCCAGGTGGACCCGGCAAAGATCAAAACCGTTTAAAAGTGGGAAACTCCAAAAACTCCGAAGCATATACGTCAATTTTTAGGATTGGCTGGTTACTAAAGAAGATTCATCCAAGATTTCTCCAAAATAGCAAAACCCTTGACTGCATTAACGCATAAAGGGAAGAAATTTGAATGGAAGGATGAACAAGAGAAGGTGTTTCAATTATTGAAGAAAAAGCTAACTACGGCACCTATATTGTCATTGCCTGAAGGGAATGATGATTTTGTGATTTATTGTGACGCATCAAAGCAAGGTCTCGGTTGTGTATTAATGCAACGGACGAAGGTGATTGCTTATGCGTCTAGACAATTGAAGATTCACGAGCAAAATTATACGACACATGATTTGGAATTAGGCGCGGTTGTTTTTGCATTAAAGACTTGGAGGTACTACTTATATGGGGTCAAAAGTGTTATATATACCAACCACAAAAGTCTTCAACACATATTTAATCAGAAACAACTGAATATGAGGCAGCGTAGATGGATTGAATTGTTGAATGATTACGACTTTGAGATTCGTTACCACCCGGGGAAGGCAAATGTGGTAGCCGACGCCTTGAGCAGAAAGGACAGAGAACCCATTCGAGTAAAATCTATGAATATAATGATTCACACTAACCTTACTACTCAAATAAAGGAGGCGCAACAAGGAGTTTTTAAAAGAGGAAAATTTAAAGGATGAAATACCCAAAGGATCGGAGAAGCATCTTAATATTCGGGAAGACGGAACCCGGTATAGGGCTGAAAGAATTTGGGTACCAAAATTTGGAGATATGAGAGAAATGGTACTTAGAGAAGCTCATAAAACCAGATACTCAATACATCCTGGAACGGGGAAGATGTACAAGGATCTTAAGAAACATTTTTGGTGGCCAGGTATGAAAGTCGATGTTGCTAAATACGTAGGATAATGTTTGACGTGTTCTAAGGTCAAAGCTGAGCATCAGAAACCATCAGGTCTACTTCAACAACCCGAAATCCCGGAATGGAAATGGGAAAACATTACCATGGATTTCATCACTAAATTGCCAAGGACTGCAAGTGGTTTTGATACTATTTGGGTAATAGTTGATCGTCTCACCAAATCAGCACATTTCCTGCCAATAAGAGAAGATGACAAGATGGAGAAGTTAGCAAGACTGTATTTGAAGGAAGTCGTCTCCAGACATGGAATACCAATCTCTATTATCTCTGATAGGGATGGCAGATTTATTTCAAGATTCTGGCAGACATTACAGCAAGCATTGGGAACTCGTCTAGACATGAGTACTGCCTATCATCCACAAGCTGATGGGCAGAACGAAAGGACGATACAAACGCTTGAAGACATGCTACGAGCTTGTGTTATTGATTTCGGAAACAGTTGGGATCGAAATCTACCGTTAGCAGAATTTTCCTACAACAACAGCTACCATTCAAGCATTGAGATGGCGCCGTTTGAAGCACTTTATGGTAGAAAGTGCAGGTCTCCGATTTGTTGGAGTGAAGTGGGGGATAGACAGATTACGGGTCCGGAGATAATACAAGAAACTACCGAGAAAATCATCCAAATTCAACAAAGATTGAAAACCGCCCAGAGTCGACAAAAGAGCTACGCGGACAGTAAAAGAAAAGATATAGATTTTGAAATTGGAGAAATGGTCATGCTTAAGGTTTCACCTTGGAAAGGCGTTGTTCGATTTGGTAAACAGGGGAAACTAAATCCAAGGTACATTGGACCATTCAAGATTATAGATCGTGTCGGACCAGTAGCTTACCAACTGGAGCTACCTCAACAACTCGCGGCTGTACATAACACTTTCCACGTCTCAAATTTGAAGAAATGTTTTGCTAAAGAAGATCTCACTATTCCGTTGGACGAAATCCAAATCAATGAAAAACTTCAATTCATTGAAGAACCCGTCGAAATAATGGATCGTGAGGTTAAGAGACTTAAACAAAACAAGATACCGATTGTTAAGGTTCGATGGAATGCTCGTAGAGGACCCGAGTTCACCTGGGAGCGTGAAGATCAGATGAAAAAGAAATACCCGCATTTATTTCCAGAAGATACGTCAACACCTCCAACTGCTTAAAATTTCGGGACAAAATTTATTTAACGGGTAGGTACTGTAGTGACCCGAACTTTTCCATGTTTATATATATATTAAATGAAATTGTTATTTACATGATTAAGTGTTTCCAACATGTTAAGCAATCAAACTTGTTAAGACTTGATTAATTGAAATATGTTTCATATAGATAATTGACCACCCAAGTTGACCGGTGATTCACGAACGTTAAAACTTGTAAAAACTATATGATGACATATATATGGATATATATATAGTTAACATGATACTATGATAAGTAAACATATCATTAAGTATATTAACAATGAACTACATATGTAAAAACAAGACTACTAACTTAATGATTTTTAAACGAGACATATATGTAACGATTATCGTTGTAAAGACATTTAATGTATATATATCATATTAAGAGATATTCATACATGATAATATAATAATTTAAAATCTCATTTGATATTATAAACATTGGGTTAACAACATTTAACAAGATCGTTAACCTAAAGGTTTCAAAACAACACTTACATGTAACGACTAACGATGACTTAACGACTCAGTTAAAATGTATATACATGTAGTGTTTTAATATGTATTTATACACTTTTGAAAGACTTAAATACACTTATCAAAATACTTCTACTTAACAAAAATGCTTACAATTACATCCTCGTTCAGTTTCATCAACAATTCTACTCGTATGCACCCGTATTCGTACTCGTACAATACACAGCTTTTAGATGTATGTACTATTCATATATACACTCCAATGATTAGCTCTTAGCAGCCCATGTGAGTCACCTAACACATGTGGGAACCATCATTTGGCAACTAGCATGAAATATCTCATAAAATTACAAAAATATGAGTAATCATTCATGACTTATTTACATGAAAACAAAATTACATATCCTTTATATCTAATCCATACACCAACGACCAAAAACACCTACAAACACTTTCATTCTTCAATTTTCTTCATCTAATTGATCTCTCTCAAGTTCTATCTTCAAGTTCTAAGTGTTCTTCATATATTCTACAAGTTCTAGTTACATAAAATCAAGAATACTTTCAAGTTTGCTAGCTCACTTCCAATCTTGTAAGGTGATCATCCAACCTTAAGAAATCTTTGTTTATTATAGTAGGTTATCATTCTAATACAAGGTAATAATCATATTCAAACTTTGGTTCAATTTCTATAACTATAACAATCTTATTTCAAGTGATGATCTTACTTGAAATTGTTTTCGTGTCATGATTCTGCTTCAAGAACTTCGAGCCATCCAAGGATCCGTTGAAGCTAGATCCATTTTTCTCTTTTCCAGTAGGTTTATACAAGGAACTTAAGGTAGTAATGATGTTCATAACATCATTCGATTCATACATATAAAGCTATCTTATTCGAAGGTTTAAACTTGTAATCACTAGAACATAGTTTAGTTAATTCTAAACTTGTTCGCAAACAAAAGTTAATCCTTCTAACTTGACTTTTAAAATCAACTAAACACATGTTCTATATCTATATGATATGCTAACTTAATGATTTAAAACCTGGAAACACGAAAAACACCGTAAAACCGGATTTACGCCGTCGTAGTAACACCGCGGGCTGTTTTGGGTTAGTTAATTAAAAACTATGATAAACTTTGATTTAAAAGTTGTTATTCTGAGAAAATTATTGTTATTATGAACATGAAACTATATCCAAAAATTATGGTTAAACTCAAAGTGAAAGTATGTTTTCTAAAATGGTCATCTAGACGTCGTTCTTTAGACTGAAGTGACTACCTTTACAAAAACGACTTGTAACTTATTTTTCTGACTATAAACCTATACTTTTTCTGTTTAGATTTATAAAATAGAGTTCAATATGAAACCATAGCAATTTGATTCACTCAAAACGGATTTAAAATGAAGAAGTTATGGGTAAAACAAGATTGGATAATTTTTCTCATTTTAGCTACGTGAAAATTGGTAACAAATCTATTCCAACCATAACTTAATCAACTTGTATTGTATATTATGTAATCTTGAGATACCATAGACACGTATACAATGTTTCGACCTATCATGTTATATATATTTCGGAACAACCATAGACACTCTATATGTGAATGTTGGAGTTAGCTATACAGGGTTGAGGTTGATTCCAAAATATATATAGTTTGAGTTGTGATCAATACTGAGATACGTATACACTGGGTCGTGGATTGATTCAAGATAATATTTATCGATTTATTTCTGTACATCTAACTGTGGACAACTAGTTGTAGGTTACTAACGAGGACAGCTGACTTAATAAACTTAAAACATCAAAATATATTAAAAGTGTTGTAAATATATTTTGAACATACTTTGATATATATGTATATATTGTTATAGGTTCGTGAATCAACCAGTGGCCAAGTCTTACTTCCCGACGAAGTAAAAATATGTGAAAGTGAGTTATAGTCCCACTTTTAAAATCATATATTTTTGGGATGAGAATACATGCAGGTTTTATAAATGATTTACAAAATAGACACAAGTACGTGAAACTACATTCTATGGTTGAATTATCGAAATAGAATATGCCCCTTTTTATTAAGTCTGGTAATCTAAGAATTAGGGAACAGACACCCTAATTGACGCGAATCCTAAAGATAGATCTATTGGGCCTAACAAACCCCATCCAAAGTACCGGATGCTTTAGTACTTCGAAATTTATATCATATCCGAAGGGTGTCCCGGAATGATAGGGATATTCTTATATATGCATCTTGTTAATGTCGGTTACCAGGTGTTCACCATATGAATGATTTTTATCTCTATGTATGGGATGTGTATTGAAATATGAAATCTTGTGGTCTATTATTATGATTTGATATATATAGGTTAAACCTATAACTCACCAACATTTTTGTTGACGTTTTAAGCATGTTTATTCTCAGGTGATTATTAAGAGCTTCCGCTGTCGCATACTTAAATAAGGACGAGATTGGAGTCCATGCTTGTATGATATTGTGTAAAAACTGCATTCAAGAAACTTATTTTGTTGTAACATATTTGTATTGTAAACCATTATGTAATGGTCGTGTGTAACAGGATATTTTAGATTATCATTATTTGATAATCTACGTAAAGCTTTTTAAACCTTTATTGATGAAATAAAGGTTATGGTTTGTTTTAAAATGAATGCAGTCTTTGAAAAACGTCTCATATAGAGGTCAAAACCTCGCAACGAAATCAATTAATATGGAACGTTTTTAATCAATAAGAACGGGACATTTCAATATTTGTCATGAAAACCTTCTTATTGTTATCAATAACAACCTATATCAAATTTCGGGGACGAAATTTCTTTAACGGGTAGGTACTGTAATGACCCGGAATTTTCCGACCAAATTATACTTATGAGATTAATATTTACATAAATTAAACCATACCAACATGATAAGCAATCTAAATTGTTGAGACTTGTGTTTTTGAAAAGAGTTTTACACAACGTTTGACCGTCCAATATGACCGATGATATCACGAACTATATAACATACGATAATTATACGTTTGTGTATATATATGTATTTATATATCTTTAACATGATCTAAGGATGGTTTAACATCTCATTGTGTACTAATGACAATGAGTTATAAGTATATTTTGAAACTACTAACTTAAGTTTTCAAAACGATAACTATACGTAACATTCTTTGATATATATACTTATAATCTATAATGCTTATACATGTATCGTATATATAATGTATTTAATCACTTTTTAAGGACTTAAATACATAAAACAATATAAGTATATTCACAAAAGATAGCTATATTTGAATTCTCGTTCCGTTTCCTCAAGATTTCTATACGTATATCTAGGGTATATGTACCCGTATCATACCCAGCTTCTATACGTATTTACTATTGGTATATACACATAAAATCAACATCCTAATCAACATTATTACTGCCCTAGATATGAGGTAACTAGAATTTGTCAAGTAGTATGAATTATTAGTAAGAAAACAAAATTAGGAATCCTTTTCTTTCTTTATAAACTAAAAACGTTTTTATAAATGAACACCATTTCTTCACTCCATTTTCTCATACCTACACCCTCATTTCTCTCTCAAAATACTCCTAACTTCATACTTGATCATCTCCAAGCATTTTCCCCATCATTTAGCTTCAATTACAAGCCTTAAACACCATAAGAAAACTCTTTCAAGAACATATCAAAATAACCACCCATTTGAAGAAGTTTACTTCCAACCTTTTGATCTAACTCCACAACTCTTTGATTCCAAGATTATTTCTTATCTTTTGCAGTAACTTTGTCCAAGTAACTTGAGGTAGTAACCTTGTTCATAATCTTATTCAATTCATATTCATATAGCTATCTTATTTTGTGGTATAAAATTTTAACAACAAGAACATAGTTTGAATGATTTCAAACTTGTTCGCAAACTAAATAGATCCTTCTAACTTGATTTTTAAAACACTTCAATACCTGTGATATATCATAATGATATGCTAACCTAACAAGATATAACTTGGTTTTACAAAGAACATCTTAAAAACTGAATCTACGTCGTCGGAGTGCAACCGGGGGCTGTTTTGGGTTGGATAATTAAAAACCATCTTGAACTTTGAATTGGAAGTTCATGTTCTGGAAAAATGATATTTCTTATGAATATGTTAACACATAAAAATTTCATGTTTTAACTCAAAGTGTAAGTATTTTTAGAAAAATGATCATTAAATGTTGTTTTTATGATGGAAAATGATCACTTTCATAAGTTTCACCAAAGTTTGACCTATAATCTATGATTTCGAGTACAAACTAAGGTATTTTCAGTTCATATTCTTAAAATTTGACTCGATCCAAGGAAGTGGCAAGTTGAACCAACAAAAACGGAGTTGTAATGAAGAAACTACGACTAAAACAAGATTGGGTATCCGAAGCTAGTTTAGCAACGAAAATATTTGGAGAAAAAGTAAATTAATCATATCTTTTCTAATTAATATGATATTTTATATATAATTACTTATGATTTGATTTTATATATTTCAGGACCACCCTAAACAACACGAGAAGATTAATCATAAGACCTCATGATTGTACGCAACACGTCATTTGACAACACGGTACTTTATGTACGCAACACGTCATTTGACAACATGGTACCATGGGTCGAGATTAATTCTGATCAATACGAATATGATGGGGTCTTTATTTATTTTATTTAAGCAACTAATTGTGGACCACTAACATCGGACTGCTAACTACGAACTAAGAAAATATTAAAAGTATATATATATATATGTAACGATTACTTAAAAAGAAAATATGTTGATATATTATATATATGGTTAGGTTCGTGATATCTATCGGAGACCAAGTCGAATTAAATACCTTCAAGGCAAAAGTGAGTTTCATTTGCTCCCTTTTTAATTGCTTTTGCAATATATATTTTTGGGCTGAGAATACATGCGCTGCTTTTATAAATGTTTACAAAATAGACACAAGTACTTAAAAATATATTCTACGTTGAGTTGTACCACTGGCATATTTCCCTGTAGCTTGGTAACTATTATTTACATGGGTATTGTAAACGCGAATCCTGTTGATAGATCTATCGGGCCTGACAACCCCAACCGGACTGGACGACCAGTATTCAACGGTTGCACAGTACTTCGTTTTGGTGACTACACTTGGTACGGTGTAGTGAGATTTCATAATAAAGGGAATATGCGACGTTGATTAAATGTTAAGTATGGTTACCAAGTGCTCAACCACTTAGAATGCTTTACATACACTTGCGAGTGTATTATGTTTATGATTATGAAATCTTGTGGTCTATTAACATATTGAAATGATTGTTATGATAAACCTATGAACTCACCAACCTTTTGGTTGACACTTTAAAGCATGTTTATTCTCAGGTACGAATTAAGTCTTCCGCTGTGCATTTGCTCAATATAAGAACATTACTTGGAGCCGATCATCGCAATGGGACCAAATGTTGATGACTTCGTCCAGGTGGATTAGGATGGGTCCTTTCATCAAACAGGGTCGCCAAGTGGTCAGACTTATCCTAACCATGAGAGGATCTGTCTTGTAAAATGGGGAGGACGCCGTGCAAATTAGCTGGATAAGACTAATGAATCAGATCCCCAGAAAGGATAATCTCCTTTAAAGATCAAAAATCAGCTTTTAAGACTAATATTACTCAATCCTTGAGATTGACCTTAAAGATTGAGAATTACAAACTCATGGAATTCGATGATATCTAAACTCGAGCTTGAACGAGAAAATATTTTGATCAAAATTACAAATCGATTTGTTTTCTGAAAACCCATTTTCAATGCGTTCATTACCATTGAACGTAAAATCCTAGGAATTCACCTTGAATTCATTAGGTCACCTGAACCAAATCGGGTGTCAACCGTAAGAACGGTGGTTGCATAGCATGGTCAAAGACAGGACCTTTCGCCAGACCGGAAAATTATAAGGGCGAGCTTTACTATTGCTCCTACAAAGGATAGTAATTGCGTCCGACACGTTATAGACCATAATTAAAAGCATGTCAGGGGACATTGCCTTAACAGTTGCTTGTTCAACGCTTTCCTTTACAACCGGACGGTAGTTTACCGAAAGGTAATATTTGGAGCAAGTATACTGGACGTGTTGCTTTCCCAATACAAGGTTAGCAAGTGGGTGACACAAAACCACAAGTTTTGAGCTAAAATTTTCAAATCTGAAACCCACCAAACCCACAAAAATATTTTGCAAACATCGGTGAAGGGTTATTCCGGAAAACTTATCTAGGGTAAAAGCTAGATTTAATTTTCAAAAGATCAAATGTTTTCATAAAGATCCAATTTCCTTAAAGGATCTAAATTTTCATAGTCATGTGGGACTGTAAACCACATCGTAACTACCATTGTTCATACTGCCGTATAGAAATTACTGATGTACAAAGTGTGAAGAATAAAGAAGTGATTCTAGTATATTTCAAGACTATATTGCTTGAGGACAAGCAACGCTCAAGTGTGGAAATATTTGATAATGCTAAAAACAAACATATATTTCATAGCATTATCCCTCAAGAAAGACAAGCTTTTAGTTGCAATTGTTCTATTTACAAGTGATATTCGTTTAAATAATAAAAGGTGAAGACAAAAGACAGATTCGACGAATTGAAGACGCAAACGACCAAAAAGCTCAAAAGTACAAAATACAATCAAAGTGGTTCCAATTATTGATGAGAAACGTCTCAAAATTACAAGAGTACAAGACGCGAAACGCAAAGTACAAGATATTAAATTATACGCAAGGACGTTCGAAAATCCGGAACCGAGACCAGAGTCAACTCTCAACGCTCGACGCAACGGACTAAAAATTACAAGTCAACTATGCACATGAATATAATATAATATATAATTAATTCTTAAAATTAATATATATATTATATTATATTATAAAACAGTCGGCAAGCTAGGAGCCAAGCTTGTGTGAGCTGGAATCCACAGCTCCGCACTCGCGGAGCTTATAAAGGCAAAAACCTCCGCACTCGCAGAGGTCAAATAGTATTACGTGGGCCTATAAAAGGCCGAGCATTCGGCCGAAATTTACACATCTTTTTCTCTTCACTCATACGTAGACTTATATATATATATATATATATATATATATATATATATATATATATATATATATATATATATATATATATATTTTAATTTTAATTTTAATTTTAATTTTAATCCTAATAATAAAGGTATGTTAGCGAATATTGTAAGGGTGTAAGTCGAAATTCTGTCCGTGTAACGCTACGCTATTTTTAATCATTGTAAGTTATGTTCAACCTTTTTACATTAATGTCTCGTAGCTAAGTTATTATTATGCTTATTTAATGCCGAAGTAATCGTGATGTTTGACTAAATATTAAATTTGGGTAATTGGGCTTTGTACCATAATTGGGGTTTGGACAAAAGAACGACACTTGTGGAAATTAGACTATGGGCTATTAATGGGCTTTATATTTGTTTAACTAAATGATAGTTTGTTAATTTTAATATAAAGATTTATAATTGGACGTACCTATAAATAACCATATACACTCAATCGGACACGATGAGCGGGATATTTATATGTATGAATAATCGTTCATTTAACCGGACACGGGAATTGATTAATAGTCTATGGAATTATTAAAACAGGGGTGAAATTATGTACAAGGACACTTGGCATAATTGATTACAAAGTATTAAAACCTTGGGTTACACGCAGTCGATAACCTGGTGTAATTATTAAACAAAGTATTAAAATCTTGTTACAGTTTAAGTCCCCAATTAGTTGGAATATTTGACTTCGGGTATAAGGATAATTTGATGAGGACACTCGCACTTTATATTTATGACTGATGGACTGTTATGGACAAAAACCAGACGGACATATTAAATAATCCAGGACAAAGGACAATTAACCCATGGGCATAAAACTAAAATCAACACGTCAAACATCATGATTACGGAAGTTTAAATAAGCATAATTTCTTTATTTTCATATTTAATTGCACTTCTAATTATTGCACTTTTATTTATTATTATTGTATTTAATTGCACTTTTATTTATTGTCATTGTATTTAATTGCACTTTTAATTAGCGTACTTTTTAATTATCGTAATTTTATTTTATCGCACTTTTATTTATTGCAATTTCATTATCATTATTTACTTTACGCTTTAAATTAAGTCTTTTATTTATTTAATATTTTACATTAGGTTTTAACTGCGACTAAAGTTTTAAAAATCGACAAACCGGTCATTAAACGGTAAAAACCCCCCTTTAAAATAATAATATTACTTATATATATATTTGTATTTTTATAAATTAAAACTAATATAGCGTTAAGCTTTGTTTAAAAGATTCCCTGTGGAACGAACCGGACTTACTAAAAACTACACTATTGTACGATTAGGTACACTGCATATAAGTGTTGTAGCAAGGTTTAGGTATATCCATTCTATAAATAAATAAATATCTTGTGTAAAATTGTATCGTATTTAATAGTATTTCCTAGTAAAAATAAAGCTATTTCATATACTCCTCTACGCACATCAGCTTGCTCTCTCCATTTATTTTTCACTTCCTCTCCATCACACATAGGGATGGCAAAAAAGCCCGAACCCGACGGGGAAAACCAGAACCCGACATAATTGGGCCGGGTCTGGTCCTGGTCTACGGGTCTCGGGCCGGGTATGAGATTAATTTTCAAAAAATATTCGGGTTCGGGTCTGGGTTTAAATAAATACCCGTCTACCCGGCCCGTATACCCGCATAATAATAATAACAATAATAATTAAAAATGAATAATAACAAAAATTAAATTAAAAATATGTTGACTACAAGGTCAATATGAATTTATATATTTATTTATCATCTATCAACTTCACATTTTCATCTGAATTCAAATCAAGAATCTAATTTATAAAAATATTTAAAAATTGATAGTGATAATAATTGGAAATAGGAAATAATATATACTGTACAAATATACACATATAAATAAAGCATATAATTTACAGAGTTATAGATTGTATATGCTTTTGGTAATGTATTTATTTGTTATAAAAAAAACGTGTGTTTACCCGCTAGTTAGTAAACCCGTTTACCCTTCGGGTATTTGGTCAGGGTTTGGGACTAGTTTTCCTTATCGGGTCCGGGTCCGGGATTACTCAAACCCGGCCCAAACCCGGCTCGATGCCATCCCTAATTACACACCACTACCAACCATGACATCCTCCCTCCCCATCACATGGCCCCACATATTTTATTAATATTTATTACTATTATTATTATTATTATTATTATTATTATTATTATTATTATTATTATTATTATTAATACAAATTTTTTAAACAACACTTTTATTGATAAACATAAATACGATTACATTTAAAAAAAAAAAAATTACACAATTAAGCATATAAATGCGAACACATAATATTAAGACTATCAATATTTTTTATTAATCGTATCATCGCTAACCCATCCTTCCTCATCGCTACTCTCTCTTGGTGGACGATAATCGTAATCAATGAAAAGAAGATGCACGTTTATGGGTTCATTTGCCGTAATTGCTCTATTTTTAACTTCATCCCAATCTTTATCCGTATCAAGAAACTTGTATACTTTCTCAACGTCATTGTAATACACGAAGTCCGTGTGTTTGAACTCCACTTTTTCTTTGACAAACTTCAACAACTTCGAAAAATCCATTTCACTAACGTCAACGTTTTCGAACGTTTTTCTTTCGCCAAGTGTACACCATTTTCAATTATCCGAAAACTCACTGTTGTAGTAAACATAAATTGGGACGAGAGTGGGTGCCATTTTGAGTAATTTTTATTGTAGTGAAGATTGTTTGATTTTGGAGTAATTTGATATATGGAAGAATGGTGTTGAGATGTGGAAGATTGGAATGTATTTATATAGGAGAAAAAGAAAAAGGAAAAAAAAAAGGCGTTGAAGTGGGTAACGGCTAAATGCTAGGCAACAGCTTAATTTCTTTCATGTTGTACGCCCTCAAAATATTAAACACATGACAAACAGCAGGACGGATGGATGAAAGAGAAACGAGGTTGGTCGAGGGCAGGTGAAATGCCATTGGCGCCCTCGAGGGCGGGCATCATGAAGGTGTGAGGGCGGAGCCCATTGGGAGTGGTCTAAGTAGTGTAATAACCGTGATACTTGGTCAATCCATTTATTGTTGTGTTTTACAATGAAAAGAGTAAACATGCTAAATGAATTCCACCCTTGTTGACGAAGTTTTTTTGTTTTGAAAACTTCATTTTTATACTGAGTTTTCTTTATTTTTGTTATAAAAAAAAAAAAAAATTCCACCCTTGTTTTGAGAGTCGCTAGATACATGGCTTACGAGCAATAAATTTAAAAATTTATAATAAAAAATGCAAATATAAATATCCTTGAAAATACAATTAGAGTAACTGATAAGAATGTAGCCAAGTCTAGTACCATAATGGTTACACCTTGGGGTTTTCATAGTAGAGAACTTGTCTCCAGGGCTTAAAGAGATACCTATAACCATATGTCGACCTAATTACATCGAAAAACATCGCACATTGCAGCCTAAAATATAAAAGGACCAGCATCACGACCTAATTACTCTGTAAACCTAAAACCCTAAACCCTAAACTCTAAACCGTTCGTGTAAAAAACTCATTCTAAACTCTAAATCTAAACCCTAAACCCTAAAATCTAAACCCTAAACCTAAAATATAAACCATAAAACCTTAAATCTAAACCCTACATCTAAACCCAAACTTAATTTGATGAAAATTGATGTAGAACAAGTGTAGAACAACATGTTCTACAAAAAATGTACAACCAAGCCTAATGCATGAAAGTGAAAAAATGTTCGACCAAGCCATCATTTGTTCGGCCGCATTTTGTTTTTGCTCGACTACCTTAGTTCTCAGGGTTCTCACTCTCAAAATGGTTCTCATTTGATCCCTCTACTATATACATATATATATATATATATACACTCCAATATTATATATGTCTAAAATTTGGTGTTACAGGCCCGTATCATGGAGGTGTATGAAGAATAAGGGTGGAGCTGCCTGATGCTTATCCATATAAATCTCCTTCATATGGACTTATTAACAAAATTTACCATCCAAATGTTGATGAAATGTGAGTTTTCACTCTATATATATACAACAGATACAATATATCAATGTCTGTTTTTTTCAACATTTATTCTCATCACAAACAAATATTAGTTTTTTCCAGGTCGAGAACGGTTTTTTGGATGTTATTAATCAGACATGGAGTCCCATGTTTAGTACATCATCTTATTACCCATAGTCATATTTATTAATTAATGCAAGTATAGTGCAATTTTTTATACATTATGTGTGATGTGCAGATTTGGTGAATGTGTTTGAATTTTTATTTTTTTTATTTTATTATTTATTTTTATTTTTTACCGTAGCTACATTTGTATCCTAAGCCAATCCCTTGAATGGAGATGCTTGAGCACTAATGATGTGTGACCGAACTGCATATGAACAAAAAGTTAAAGGTACATTTTGTAATTAATATTTAGGTGTAGGGTTATAGTCTCCGTTTCACATATACCTTATGAAACAAGTCAGGTTGTTTCGGTTTTGGTGATGGGTCAAAACGGTTTTTGGCTGAAATGGGTCATGTGTCAAACGGGTCAGGTTGTGTCTGGATGGGTAACGGGTCGAAAAGGGACATGGGTCAAATGGGTCCAAACTTGTGCATCTCAAATGAGATAATAACAATAACCAAGTGTAAAGTATTGATGCTACTACCCATTCTCTTAATAGACCATCGTTGTATAAAATTACAAGTCATTAATATACCTAATTCTGTTATAGTCCTACTTGGCTTTGTCATGTGCTTAAACATATTGAATTTATACATAAGAATGATCAAGCTATGTAATTGCAGTTGTTTTAAAAAATAAATATGGCAAACATGTGCATCTTATTCATCGTTGTAATATTAGGATTAGTCCCTTTCTAATGTACGGTTGATTTAGCTTCACCAGATTAATTAGTATTATAAAAAGGTTGTCGCCAAAATCGGTCAACGGGTCTAGATTGGCCAAAAGTTGGATAATTGGTTGTAGTCAGATTTATTCGGTCTGAATAAAAAATAGGGCTTTTCGACACCTTTTAGATACAGATCAAGACTATATTAATCAACCGGATTTGGTATGGGAAAAGCTCAATGAGGTAAACTTTAATAGTGTTTTTTAATGATTATCTTTTACAAAATAGTTGTCCTGTTATTTATTAATTATTAATTAACCCTTAACCCTTATATACTAAACGTCATGGCCAATTGTGTAGTTTCGGTTGTTTCCGATTGTAGTTTTGAGTTTGCGTTCACACTACAAATGGTCCCTCAACTTCGGCTCAATTTACACAACAACCCCTCAGGTTTACACTTTTTCAGGGGTAGAATGTGTAAACATATAATTTTATTAAAATGAAATAAACTAATTCCTCCGAATTTATAGCGGGCCTATCTTCTCGCTCGGTGCGAGTTAAATTTTTCCGAGACCACTGTTCAACTCGAAAAAGTCTCACGAACCCAATGGGACTAACTATACGCGAAACGGACACTTTTTAAAAAACGCTTAACACAACGACAACCCGTATTTTTCTGTTCGCCGCAGGTTAAATTTTTCCGACAGCACCGTTACACTCGAAATTTTTTTATGAACAAAACGAAACTAACTACGTTCGAAACGGACACTTTTTAAAAAACGCTTAAGACAACGACATCTAAGACGTTGCTTAAGAATTGGGCCGTTTTTCCCTCTGTAAATACAAAACGCTACGTTAAATATGAATACACAGGCCGAAAGCCCCCGCCGCATCGCGCGAGCCGGATCCGGACTAGTTATATGACTATATGGTAACCTGTGTTTTTTTTAGGTCAATGGAGATACAGTATATACTAGTGAAATGACCCGTGAAATCACGAGTTTGTTTAAACGAAACAGTTTAATGATATATTTTAGGTATTAAGTGAACGTAAATGCTAAAATTATTTAGTTTATTGACCCATGGAACCACAAAGTCCAACTAAGAAACTCGTCAGCTGAATATTTCATCAAAAACCTAAAATGCATATTAAGCAATCCGCATCCAATCATAAGAGATAATATTGGTTGTCATTTTATTTATAAGTGTAAATTAATATATATAAATTCTGAATTGGTTTCCTTCTGCCTATCTTTTATACCTTTTCGTACTTAATTCAAAATAATTAATTAAAATAATTCAAAATTATTTAATTTTAACAATTAAAATAATTATTAATAAGATTTAATAATAATAATAATTAATTAATAAGATTTAATTTTAATTCAAAATTATTTAGATTAATGACATCACTCACCATGCTTAAATTTTTTTCTTTTTTCTTTTTGATTTTTCTTAACAAATGAATTAGTCTAATAATGACATCATCATTATAGGATTTTAATAGAAAGTATAGATAGATGACTAGTAGTTTTAAGGAATTTAATCCTGAAAACCCCCCTGAAACCCGCACATGGGATGAACAAAATGCACCGAGTAACTTAACAAATTATACAACTTCTATTGACAAGAGGGTTTGATGCAATTTGATTGGTCCACGTGGCTCATCCCCTCTCACAACACCCACTGCTCACCAAATGGCAACACTTAAAAAAAAACCGAAGAAAAAGAGCGACGTGCACTCCTTCATACCCATGGCCATACCTTCTCCTGTTCAGCCATACATTCTTCCTTACCTTCTACCTCATCTCCTTTCTTCATTCTCACACATTTTCAACCTTCAGCATCAGAAACCTTCGTGAATGAATTGGAGCTGTAATTATCGCAATCCCCACCGCCACAACCGGCCACAACTATAATCGTGGTGATACCGCCATAAGTTATTATTTTGGAAAGCAATAAGTAATTAATCTTTCAATTTTGATTTATATTTTGGTGGTAAAACCTTAACCCTAACTCTAGGGTATTTCTTTAACAAAGAATTGGCTTACTTGAATTTTGTTTTAATCAAATTTCAGGCTGTTCTACTTTTCTGACAATATTATGTGAATTATGTTTATTCTCTTTTTTTTTATCAGGTAACAAATATGATATGCATAGAGAAGTTTTCTGATTTTTAACAGCTTGAACGATTCACTCTTCGTACCGAAGGTTTAGCATCTAAATCATGGGCGTAAGTGCTCGAACACTTATGTACCTTCATATAGTTTGAAGGTCTTTTGTGATGTATGTAAATTATGTGTGTAAAAATTGTATGTTAAAACAGCAACAAAGTGTCTATGTTTATGTTATTGCAGACAAAAAATGATAGAACAATAATATGATCGTTGTAAAAATCGCGAAAAATATTGAACAGCAACGCGCGAACCCCTAACTCTTGTTATATAAACAAGTTTTGTTGTTATTAACCAATCAAGAGTTTTTTATTTTTTTTTATAGTAACGTGTTATATATTGGTATTTATTTAGTAGTTCGTTAACATTACTTATAGTCTCATATCGAATTTTAAAGAAGCACAATCCAATTTAAAATATCTCCCTAAAAAATATTTGTAAACAAAAAAAATTGAAAAAAAAATGTTGAGAGAACACTTTTACACGTATCTTATAAAAAAAAATTTAGGATAAAAGTTATTTAAAAAGATTGTTAAGAATTCAAGAAAATACGAGAAGAATTTAAAAAATGTTTAAAGGAATAATAAATAAAGTAATAAAAGAAATATTATAAAAAAGTTGAGAAAATAATAAAAAAATAAAAAAGTGAGAGTGTTAATAGAACAATTAAATGAAATAGGAGAGTGAGAGTATTAAATTGAAAATACAAACAATGAAGTGAGCTATTATAAAATATATTAAAGAAAAGGAGGGGTTAATGGGTAAAAAAAAAAAAGGAGTAGCCTTGCAGAAATAAACCTGCGATCTGCTGGTAAGCCTGTAAGGACTCGGACCATGAGCACGTTATTGTTTTAATCAAATATTTTAAAAGATTTGCATTTATAAGTTAAAATAATCGAAGCTAGAAAGTTACATTTAAAAATAAACACGAAATTGGGCCTAAATTGGGTTGAAATTGAGCCTTAATTGGGCACGAATAGTAGCAATTGTAATTCTCTAATTGAATATATATATATATATATATATATATATATATATATATATATATATATATATATATATATATATATATATATATATATATATATATATATATATATATATATATATATATAACAAACTTGTTAAAATGGAATTGAGGATCTCAAATTGTGTTTTTGAGTTAATTATATTATTGATTGATGATATTAATCCTTGTAGTTTACTTGTAATTACATATTTTATTATCTGTGAACTTTAATTTTTGATTATAAGTCCAAAAACACAAAAGTTGTTGCATTATGAATCATTACATTCTTTGATTGAAATAATTAGATTTTATTCTTCGTTAATTCTTCGTTTATACCCCTAATGATGTGCATATACGACAACCTTTATATACGTATCACACGTGCTAGGCACGTGTGATGGATTAGCTCTAGCGCTAAATATAACGCGTCAGGCGCTAATCGCGAACGCTTGGTAAAAGCACAAAATACAAAACAAGTTAAAAAGACATTGTAAAAGGTCGCCATGATCCTTGCGACAGGTTAGTGGTGCATACGACTGGTAGATCATCTTGGGGACCATACTCGCTTTTACAGCTTTACAGACATAATAGTACAAATTTAAAAGGACAATGTACTTTTTGTCTCGCCACATGTCACTAAGGAAAAAATAAGGTTAAACCATAAATAGAGCATCTGTAACACCGATCATTTAATTTTTAAATCACAACGGAAGTCATTTATTTTAAACACAACAATAATTATTACATAATAATCCATGTTATTAGATTAATGTTTACAAACGGTGTTACTTATTACAAAACACATGTTACAAAAGCTCACATCAGAGTTCACGAGTCAAACATGTCTTCAATCTTCAATACCCAGTCCAATCAACATTACCTAAACCTGGAGGGGAGAAAAGTGGGATTAGCGCACTGCAAAGTGAATGGATCTATCTAACGGACTAAGCATAAGCATCAATCATGAAACAACCATAACAACTATGCTAACGTCATGAACTAGCATACAATTAAAGACAATACGAGGATCGACGGCTTGTACGAGCACACAACTCCTAGCTGATCGGGCTAGAGTCTACCGATAGTCCTTCCTACCAAGTCAACTGCGTAACCATCCAAACGCAACACTTGCGTCCTTCTATGCTATACTGATCTAACCGTAGGACTTGGACCCAACCTGACCTAGCCTCGGTTGAACTCATACGAACCCAACCTGACCTAGCCTTGGTGTGTTCCCAACCTGGCCTAGCGTCAGTTGGTGTCAAACACAGTGCACATAGATCAAACAACAACAAACATGCAACATTTATCTATCATGACAATCCATTATCTAAAATGGCAATTAACAAAATCATGGTAATGAGAATAAACGACAGTAGCATGGCTCGATACTTAAACTCTATTCGGAGATAGACCCACTTACCAATTACCAGCAACGACTCAGGTTCTGTCTACTGACTTAGAATAGACATAACCAAGTCAGTCTTGTTAACATACCAACAACAAGACAAAATCATCAACACATAATCACTTAAGCAATTTGAACTATCAGACATGTCAACCGCACGAGTGACATCCACTCGTATGCATGAGGTACCTCAACCGTGCGGTTAAAACTTCACTCATACGTTTGATCCTTGACCAAACATCCAACAAGACAACAACAGATCCATACGGTTGACCACACGAGTGACTAGTGACTCGTACGAGTCACAAATAAACCGTACGGGTCAGCTGTTCAAAATAACAGTTTTAATATTGACCTATTCGTATGGTTCACCATACGGTTGACCGTCCCAACCGTACGAGTGACTTCTCACTCGTGCGAGTGACGAAGAACAGCAGCAGCAGTTAACTGCATACGGGTTTACACCCAAAATTACTATTTTATGATGTTTCAGGCCAATTCATGGCTCACGAAGCTGCACTAGCATACATACATCATTTATCCAGTAACAAGCAACCCAGATAACATTAAAACAACAAGATTCAGGCTAATTTCATCAAAAACCCATCTTAATCGAAAAACCCAATTTAAACAAGAATCAATGCATGAATCATTCAAACAAACATGGATATAAGCTTAACACGAAATCAGTCTCTAAGCTTACACAATCGAATTCCAAACTTGAATCATGTTAGGGTTTGAG
The DNA here is from genome assembly GCF_046630445.1 of Rutidosis leptorrhynchoides. Taxonomy (NCBI): domain Eukaryota; kingdom Viridiplantae; phylum Streptophyta; class Magnoliopsida; order Asterales; family Asteraceae; genus Rutidosis; species Rutidosis leptorrhynchoides. The sequence goes on along the minus strand of NC_092340.1, from coordinate 108,581,045 downwards.
AGTGATAAACGATAGGTGCAGGTTCTTGAGAGTTTTCTAGAAAATGGAACAAGTGAAGCAGGTTTACACCTAAAATGGGTGTTAAAAACCATACCCCATAACACACGGGTATTATTAGTTATCTGATATCTTATGTACTTCGTTAGACGGCCCTAACGGAGTCCAAATCTAACACACAAACATGTTCCGTGACTCTTGTCACAAACTGGTCTTAACCAAATAGTCACTTAATAATAAACATATTATTAAATTCAAAAGCATATAATGACACATATAAACTTAAGGGCATAATCATCATCTTACAGCTAGTCCGGTCATCAGTCTGTTACAGTATCAAACCCTCATTATAAAGGACCAGATCCCAAGAAGACTAATCTTCTTAAGAAAATTATATCCGCGCTACCGGAACATCAAGGTAAATCGGACCGGAGAGTTAAACTCGAAAGACACTTAAATCCCCTCTTTTGTTGTCAAGTATGGACCGAACCCACTAGATCTACTATATGCTTGATCAAATGGCGTCATCCTTGGGACTCTAAGTTAAAAGGCTTAAATAATATTTTTTCTTTATGCTCGCTATATCCACTTGTCTTTTCTCAGCAGTTACAGTTATGAATCACTGGAGATAAAAGAAGGCATGTGCACTAATGGCTAGTAGCCACCAGAAAAAGGAACGAAGCACAAGGTTGGCTCTATAAAAGGATGGGAAGCATATGATATTTCCTTCCCAGCTATTAAAGTGTTTAATACTTCATGCGCGCCTATCGTGGTACAAGGGTACCTACCTAAGTCAGGATATCACATCAAACACCTTCACATAGATACGAGCAACGGCGTTGATATCATGTATGAGCAATGCTTTCGACAATTACCCACAACAGTCATAGAAACTATCAGACATCCAACTATATCACTCTAAGGGTTCTCAGGCGAGTCAGATTAGCCAATTGGAACCCCGGAGTTGAAATTGGAGTTAAGGGATGATAGAGACGAACTTAAGACATGCCCCGAGATATAATTATGTGTCGTTCGCTCGTGTTCAAGATATAATGCGCTGTTGGGGAGGACCTCAATTCAAAATTTTAAGGCTATACCTTCAATAATTCACGGGTTGGTTAAATTCCCAAAAACGCAAGGAATCGCCACGCTTGAATCCAAACCACTATAAGCTTTATGCGCGTTAGTCACGATTGATGAAAAAGAAATGCCTGAAACAGGTACAACAAAGGACAACATCATTATAGTAAATCCTATTTATCCAGATCAAAGAGTAAAGATAGGGGCGAGCTTAAGGCAAGAAACTAAAGAAAAGCTGTGAAACATCATAGTGTCAAATTTGGATGTATTATGCTAGCACGATGATGATATGACGGGAGCCCCGCGTGAAATTTCCTAACACCACCTTAATGCAAGTATCAATCTGACGCCAGTTAAAAAAGAAAAAAAAATGACCAATGGTGCTAGAAAGAAGCAAGTGGCTGCGCGGATAAATAAATAAACTTGTCAAAGCAAACATTTTACGCAAAGTTAATTATCAGACTTGGGTCTCAAACCCCTTCCTAGTCCCAAAGGTTGATGGATCATGGCGCCTCTACGTTGGCTTCACAGACATTAAAATGGCATGCCCGAAGGATAACTACCCTTTGCCCGAAATAAATTGGAAAGTTGAATCACTCTTTGGTTTAAAGTACAAATGCTTTCTTGACGATTACAAAGGCTACCATCAGATTCAGATGGCACAAGAAGATGAGGAGAAGATCACGTTCTTCACGAATCAGGAAATATACTGTTATGCAAAACTACCATTCAGACTGAAAAACGTGGGCGCAACCTATCAACGTAACATCAACACAACATTTGTAAAACACATAGGTTGCAACTTGGAAGCGTACGTTGATGACCTTGTCATAAATAGTAACACTGATGAACAATTGTTGATGGACATTCTTGAGACCTTTGAGACGTTGCAGAGCATCAACATGAAGCTCAAGCCGGCCAAGTGTAGTTTTGGCCGAAAAGAGGGGAGTTTCTTAGGAAATATAGTGACTCCCCGGGGAATCAAGGTAAACCAAAAAAGATAAAAGCAATTGAAAGAATGCCCTCCCAAAACACGAAAAAAGCAAGTCCAGAGCCTCAACGGGAAGCTAGCGGCACTGACACGATTTTTATCTAAAGCTGCGGAGCGATCTCTTTCTTTCTTCCGCACGCTAAAGGATTGTGTAAAAAAGTCCGATTTCAAATGGACAGAAGAGACAGAAAAGGCATTTTAAGAAATGAAAGTGCTCCTTAAAGATCTCCCAACACTAACGACACCCATAGTTGGCGAAACTTTAATCCTCTATCTGGCTATCTCTCAAGAGGCCGAAAGCTCAATTTTAGTCGCTGAGCGAGGAGATGCGCAAATGCCTATATACTTTGTTAGTAAAACCCTTTCGGGAAATGAACTAAATTACCTCCCTATTGAAAAGTCTGTGTACGCACTTGTAATCACTGCGCGCCGGTTGCGCAGATATTTACAGGCACCCCCGATTACGGTGTTAACTGACCAGCCCATCCGGCAACTGCTCTACAAGCCCGAAATATCCGGGAGATTAACCAAATGGGCAATGAATTAGGCGAGCACGAAATCAATTACTACGCAAGAAGTGAAGTCAAAGGCCAGATATTAGCTGATTATCCAGCAGAAATAGCTGCCGACATGCCAATCGTACCAGACCCATAACAACTACTATTGACGGTGCCGGAACTGCAGGAATTGTATACTGATGGAGTAGTTAGCACAAGGGTGCACGGGCAGGCTTATTACTAATTGGCTACATAAGGAAGAACATACATATGCACTAAGGTTCAACATTAAGGTAACAAATAATGAGGCTGAGTACGAAGCCTTATTGGCTGGAATGAGATTAGCCAAGGAAATAGGGGTGAAAAAACTTCAAGCCTATGTCGATTCACATTTAGTGGCTAATCAAACTAACGAAATCTTCGATACTAATGATGGATCAATGTAGTCGTATTTAGCGTTAGTTCATTCACTGGTAGACGTGTTTGATGATTTTCAGATCAATCAAATAAAGCCAGAACAAATAAGCCGATGTGTTGAGAAAATTGGCAGCGCTAACATTCAACCACATAGAGAAAAAAAGTCCTGTTTGAACAAATGTTTAAACAATCTACCGAGCCCGAGCCACTTGCTGCCTCTGTGGAAGAAGAAGAAGAAAACAACTGGATGACTAATATAATCGAATTCTTGAAAACATGATCGTTGCCGCAAGATGAAAATGAAGCGTGCAAAATTGGACTCAAAGCACCGATGTACGAATTAAGAGATGGTATCCAATATCGGAAATCTTACTTGGGGGCAAGTCTGTGATGTGTCGGACCTAAAGAGGCCGAAACAATCATAGACGAAGTTCACAAGGGTTCCCTGCGGTTTACATTCAGGCTTTAAGACATTAACTGAAAGAATCAAAAGGTTAGGGTATTATTGGCCAAGAATGTATGCCGGCGCATCCGAAAGGATAAGGATTTCTCAAGAATGTCAACAACATGCGCCGGTCAGCAAGGCGCCTTGACATCCGATGATACCCATCACATCACCATGGCCATTTTGTAAATGGGCCATTGACATTGTAGGTGCCTTTCCAAAAGGCGCTAGAAATGCCGAATATCTTGTCGCTAGTGAAACATAAGGCAAAGTTTCACTTAGGTAGCACACCCCCAAGCTAACGGGGCAATGTGAAGTTACAAAGAGAGATATAGTCCATGCCATCAAAGCAAGAATAGGAATAAAGGGCAATGGTTGGGTGGACGAACTTCTCAAGGTACTCTGGGCACACAGAACGACAACAAAAAACAGCATTGGATAAACACCATTTATTTTGGTCTACGGATCAGAGGCTGTCCTACCAACGGAAATTGCAGTCCCGACTGAGCGAGTCTTGTCATTCAGTGAAGATAGGAACATAATATCAAATTCATATTGTAAGTTTCTACTAGAACATCCTTATTTATGTAAGAGATCTAACTTGTGTAGAAAACTAACAATTAAAGAAATTAATTGTTGCAGACTTTCATATTTTCTAATTGCTAATCTTCACTCATGTGATCCGTTTCTTAGTTTTGTTGATAATTCAATGGTACTATTGCTTCAATAATAATATTTTGTTTTTACGTTTCCTGGTATTTTTTATTTTTTCATATTATTTCTTTTTTGTTAACCGGGGGCATTGTTTTTTTGACTCGCTCAGGGCACTAAAAAGTACAAGATCGGCCCTGCTTTTAATCTCCCAATCGCTTCTTCAAACGGCATCTTGTCCACGTCTAAATATTGCTCAATTGAAGCAACTAGTTGCAAAGACTTATTTGGCACTGAATCGAGTAGCTTGCGAACAAGAATGCTATCGTCCAATGTGGATCTAAGGCTGTTGTACTTGGAAACCATTTCGCTCAATTTTCCAGAGAACTTGTCTATAGTTTCCCCGTCTTTCATTCGTAGGGCTTCAAAATCACTCTTGAGAGTGTGAAGTCTCGCCTTTTGTACTCGCTCAACACCCAAATACCGTAACTTTAAGGCTATCCAAATCTCTTTTGCACTCTTCTTTTTCGCAACTTGCAACAATATATTTTCCGGTAACCCTTAGAAGTTAAACGCCCGGGCCAATTTATTCTTCTTCTCATCGATTTCTACTTTCAACGGACCCCCATGAAACCTTGGGCATCCAGTTAACATCGGACATTGAAATGGTACTCCACCATTTTCTTACAGAGACATTGTTTCGAATCTAAGGTACTTTGGCATAAACGCTCACTCTTGATACCAATTGTAGTAATATAGATTCGTATATGTGACTAGCAACTCAATATAATTGTGACTATTAAAGACAGAATGCACAATCGGTATTGGGGCAATTTTCTTTGATATATTGAAAGTGAAAAAACTCATACAAACGATAAATATAAAAGGCTTTTAAAGTAACATCAGATCCTACAAAACATGAAAATATAACCAACTAGCTACATGGGCATAAATTGATAATGTAGTTTTTGTAATTTAGGTAACAGGCAAATATTAAAGTATTAATGCTGAAATATAATAAAAACGAATAAGAGATATACTGATTTAATCTTTAGAGATTATGCGCTTGGCAGCATCAACGTTTTCATTTACGACATCAGCAACATCCTCCGCCTTTTCGGAGACGTTTTCTTTCACTTCTTGAGCCTTTTCTGTAGCAGTCGTCCATGCATCTTGTGCCTTTTGTTTCGCTTTCTCGGCTATGTTTTCTGCAGTTTCCGCAACGTTTCCAGCAGTATCTTTCGATTGGTTTGCAATCTTTCAAAACAATGACAAAAACATTAATAAGCAATGATTATCATTCGTATTTTAAAAACATAGATTCGTGGCCTGTTGAAAAGTTATCCCACATCGGCCATGGGACAAAACAAATGCATTCATATAAGTCTAAGGGGAAGTCTTCTAGAAAACGATCGACCTGATCCACATGCCCGTATGGATCAGGTCGTGTTATTGGGTTCGGGTTTCAGCTCGGAAACGCGTGTGTGCGTGAAAAATGATCGGGTGGGTGGTTAATATCCCCGTGAGTGGTTAATATCCCCGTGAGTGATTCCAAACCCAGTTTTCCAAAACAAAAAAAAAAAGTGTGATGTCTAATTACATTTTCTGCATGAGAAGAAGCTTGTTCTTTGATTTGGTTACCGGCTTTCTTCACCTCTTCAACGCCACGTTTAGCTGCATCTGATGGTGATTGAGACGGTGAGGAACGCACCTTTTATGTAGAAAAATCATAATATTAATAACATTGTTGCAGATTCCTATATCACTACAAGAATGCATCTATATAGTATGTTAACTAATCAAAACAATTTCATAGAAGTATTGAACTGATCAAATTCAAACTAAGTTGTATTTTATGTCTTCATTTGAGGCAAGAATGTGCGTTTTATAACAGCAATCAGATTAGCATGAAAGGTTTTACATTATCATTTTGGCGGTAAAGTTTATTAGTTGTGTTATCGATGTGTGCAAAAAGGTTTTGTTCCAAAAACTTTAGCCAGCCCATGCCAAACAATCTCATGCACAACATGGGAGAGGTAAATCGAGCTGATCGGTGGCAACACAACATTGTTTGGGAACGGAGATATGTGGCGGACAATTCCGGAATACAGTCATCTTCATAAAACAAGACGTCCGTGTGTTCGAACGGAACATTTTCTTTCAAAAAGGTTAAAAGCTCATCTAAACCAACGTCGCGAACGTCAATGTTTTTGAATGTAGCTTTTGAACCACGCGTATAATCATAAACTTTCATTTCATTACGGAATTCACTTCCGTAATACACTTCGATTGAGACAATCATCGGCGAAAGGGTCACCATTTTGAGTTTGGAAGTGTGATAGTGCAGTTTAAGTGTTGGATGTGTGTTAGATATGTGTTCAATATGTGTTGAGGATGTGGTATAAGTAGGCAAATCGAACGGTCGTCCCAAAATGTATCCCAGACGATTTGTCGTCCCCAAAGGTATCCCAGACGACAAATCGTCCAGAGAAAAAAGCCCGCGAAAACTATTCTCTTTTGGAGCCAATTTTTTACGGTACAATAATTGGATCCAATCTTTCCGGACGACATTGGGTCGTCCGGAAAACTCTGGTCAAACAATCAGGAAAAAGCAAACAGAAAAGGCAATAAATTTTGTCGGCTTGTGGCTTTTTGCGGACGACTTTAGTCGTCCGGAAAGGTCCTGTCCGGAAAAATCGTTTTTCTAGTAGTGATATTCGAATTCGTATCACACAAAAAAAAAAAAAAAAATTCTATTAAGAGACAACCGGGGTCAGCCGTCCCCAACGTGCCAAATTCTTTTTAGTGTAATTATATGTTAAAGTTCGAGGTTTATTTTTTTTTTTTGTTAAATTTCGACATTTTGCCCCCCATCTTGTGTCTGTTTCCGACCCCAACATAGGTTGTCGGTGAGGTTTGAATAGACCTCTTGTGAGGATATCGAAGCCAACCTTGAGATGGTCATGTAAAAGGGTCGGAAACAGTCATGGATGAACACATAGCTATTTACAAATGAATTGTTTATATTGTAATATATGTAGGCAGTTAAGCATATGGGTAAACCTTAGTTCCTCTCTTGGGTCCAATTAGTGGTGGCTTTTTGTTTTTCAACGGCAAATTAAGTGCAATTTTATTAACCCACTATTAAGACACTAGAGGCTAAAGCATGAAACAAAGTTAGGAACGAATAAATTAAACATATATCCTTACAACAAGTCTTGAGCCTCTAGTGTGCTTGACAGGTAACATGCAAACCATATTGGTTTTGACTCTGGTTGTGTTGGAGGTGACATTTGGTGTCACTAAAAAGCTTGAAGCAACGGATACCATACTGCAACTTGCCATTACTTGCACTAGAAGTAAAAAAAGGTTTGATTTTGATAATGATATTGAGATAATGAACAAGTTGGTAACTGAAATTCAAAGGTTTTTGTTGTAATGAGGGTATGTATCTTTTCGTTTAAATATATAGGGTCATTGGTGTCGGTTTTAGTTGAGGTAACCAGTAGAGTGATGCCATGTGGATAGTAATATCCTTATGTTGGGTATGGTTGTACCACGACATGTCGACATTTGCTTTCTATGCTCCATGTCGACGTACATTTGCTTTTTAAATATTTTTTTAATTACTAGTGAAGAGACCCGTGAAATTACGGGATTCTAAAGGAAAAATAAAAATAATATGTTATAGTTGACAAATGTAATTTAATCAAAATGTGAATCTTATATAACCAACAAAGTTTGTAATTTCTCTTCTTAGTGCTTTGTTATGGAGTGTTTTTGTATGCAAAACTGATATTCAACTCTGAAAGTCAAAGAAACTTTCCAAATTAATGTAACCACATTCTTTGATTCATTGGTGCTAAAGTACATAACCTGAGACATAACGTATGAAATCAAATTAACACCAACTATGCCATACCAATCCAACACTTCACAACACGTGTAAACAAAATACAAATTTTAACATACCCTTTCATTCAAAATTACTGTATGCTCCAACATTGACAATCAAAATTCAAGCGTTATATACCAGATTTTCTTCAAACCAATTTGAACGCCAGTTACAGTATTAAAACCTACAAACATCAATCACACAAAATATATTCAAAATTCAAGTAAAAAAAATTCAAAGTAATCAATGCTTGATTGTAGTTCAACTTACTTAGATCTTCTAAGAAGCCGTTAAAATAACCTCATTGACCTACAAAAATTGAGAATATGTACCCGTATGTGGTGGATGTTGTAGTACATACCACATGAGGCATTTCAAACCAATAATTTAGTTTCAAGTTTTAAAGCATATCTAGGCATTTCAAACCAATACTTTGATTCCCTACAAAAACCAACAACAAAAATTAATAAAACAGAGGACAATATCATTATTCTACTAAAAATTATCATTATCATTCAATTCACAACCCTACCATTTCTTCCAACCAAAGCATAAAATGGGAATTGATAAAACTAAATCTAATTTAAACTAAATCCAAAAAGTATTTAGAAAAATAAAGAATATTTTTGACCAATTTGAGCTTTTAGAATCCATAAGGATTAGTCAACTTCAAAAGCTTCATATGACCAACTCATAACAAATGATCAATTTGAAAAGCAATGTTAGAAGTAATATTTAATGGTCTAGACCTTGATCTATTTTAAGAATATAACTTAAAATTCATATCTTTTGTTCCATTCTGTTGACCCGAGATAATCACAAGCCTAAAGTTGTAAAGAAATAAATTAAAACGAATAAGTTGTAAGAATATAAGAACAAAGAGAGATACGTGATTGTTACCTTTAACGTCTTATAATTAGTTTTCGATCATTTTCATCATCAATCTCTAAAACATAAACTTTTCATCAAGGTTCCATAATACATATAATCATGTATACAACTTTTCATCAAGGTTCCATAAAACTTTTCATTAAGGGTTTAAAATAGCTGAACATTATAATTATTAGTATACATAAAACATATAACAAAACCTCCAATTAAATTAGATATGATAGAATGAAGCAATATACTCATGTATACAACCCATGTAATCTTACTGTCCTCAATTGGTGAAAGCTTATATTAAAAAACATCCAAGACCTACATGTTCTCAAAGGTTAATAAGCCCTCCACTTTTGAGACACTATTATAATATTATGGCTCAAGTATAGTTCTTTTAAAGAAATAAATTCAAGGATATAGTAAAGAACCATAAATATAGTTTCATTGGTTTTTTCCCGTAAAGAATCCAGAACACACTGGAATGGGTGGAAAACTTACTTGTGTATCATAATGTACGTTAAACAGTAACGCTTCCAATAATAGATATCGGAACCATATATGCAACAACTTTACAAACATGTTTGGATTTTTAGCAAGTGCAACTTCATGTTATATGGACAACACCGATATTTTCTGGTCATGAATCATAGTTGCAGCCTCATTAATAGTTGATTCTGAAATTTGTAGATGTGGTATTAGTATCATATTTACAAATATCATATCAAATGATGTTAAAAATGTGTACTAAATTTCCAAAGTCAAGGTCAAATAGACTAATTTACAACCTAAGCATTAAAACTATGAATTTCCACACTCTAACTGAGGTAAAGCGCCACAACACTAATCAACTGTAGCCACATAATAAAAGTAACAGGTTAGTAGAAGTTAGCAAAATTAGATCATGAAATTTGTAAAAAAAAACAACCATCAAATGAATTGCACAAACCTGCTCATGAAATTTGTGAAAGTACACATCTAGTTGTCAAGTACTTGTCATTTATAAATGTGACACTACATATTGAAAGTTAAGCAGAAAATATGTGACTTTCAAAAACTCAACATATCCAAATAGGATCTCTTCTAAGCATTTAAAACACTTCTTTAATCAAAATGCATACCCATAGCTCGCTAATACCACTTAACCACAATTAACAGCTTGCAAATACCAAATAACCACCATTAACATAAAAAACATGATGCCTTGAACTTTTGAATATCTTACAATCACGCACCTTTAGATGAAATTGACTTGGTTTAATCAATGTACATACTCATACCTTGCATATACCCATAGCTAAGCATTTGAAGCAACCCTTGGAAAGATATACATTTGCACTGCAAATGTATATCTTGAAGCAGCCCTTAGAAACATTTGCTTTTAATTGTATATTTAAAGCAGCCTTTGGAAACACATGAAACTAAAAACCAATTAAATTCATGAGAAATCAATTAAATAAGTAATCATATTCGATATTTAAAGCCTATAAATCTTGAATAACATGAATACATTAATTAAAAAAGTTTAAGAGTTCATATTAAATAACTAACCACATTCGTTCTTGAACTTCTTTGAGACATTTTATCGAGCATGTGGTGTTCATAAGTAACAGTAGCATTATTCACTCCACTTTCAATTTATAATCTCGCAAACTTTATCTAAAAAGACACAAAGAGAATATGTCACAGCTATAAGAAATTAAACCTAGAAACGATTAGACGAAAAACCTTTAAAACGGGAGACATCGTATTCTTAAAGATTCTTAAACCTTGAATGTATGAGTAATTTCTTAGCATCTAGATTCGTATGAATAGAATGAAAGACATGAATAAATATACATTTGTATTTGAATATTATGATACAGATAAGTGAAGAATAGTTGCAAATCATGAGCAGAGCAGAGAAAAATCTTTTAAATCAAAATTTTAACCAATACATCAAAAGAAAACTAATAAAAGCAAATCAGTAGACAAAAAATTAAATTGAATTTGAGTTACCTTGTTGAAAATTTAAATTCCAAGAGAAGAAGATGTGGATGAATGGTTTTAATTTTTGAATCTAATTGGGAAAAGATCTTCATAATTACTCCGTATTTAGTAGTTCGAGACCAAAATCATAGTACGGCGGTGATGGTGGCGGCTGTAGATGGAAGCGGTGCGGTGGTGGTGCATGTAGATGATGGTGACCGAAGGTGAGCGGTGGCGAAGGTGGATGGTGAGGGAGCAATAGTAAGGGTTGTGTTCATAGTAGATGAATTGTAGAAGAAGAGAAAGAAAATCGGGAGGATGCATATTTTAAAAGTTAACTACTAAAAAGATGATTTGAAGCGTGCAATATTTTATTGTCTCGAGATAATGGGAGGGTTTACAGATAAAAAGTAAGTTTTGGGTAGTGCAATTTTTAAAAATGAACCAATTTGAGTTAGTCATGCACTTTAAAAGAAAGAGGAGATGTTTATATATTTCATTTTCATTTAACTGTAATAAAAAGTAACTTATTTAATTGCAAAAAAATTTTAATTAAAAAATAATTAGATATATGACATCATCTACATTGCTTAAAATTTTTTCTTTTTCTTTTTGACTTTTTTTAACAAAGAAAAATATTTTTCTATGACATCATCTTTATAGTCAAATATAAGATAGGAATACATTAATTTAGGTTTTCAGATTTTAGATATACATAAATTAAATCAGCGTAGCTGATATTAAAAATATTGACCATAATAATAATAATCTCTTTATTATTATTATTATTATTATTATTATTATTATTATTATTATTATTATTATATTATAACAAAAGTAAAAAATAGATCATATAAAAATCCAGCCACTAATCCTAGCCTTTCATTATCATTAACAACCTTAATTTTAACCATCCAGTTTTTCTAATCAAAATTATGACCTCATAATCATCTAGCTTAATTGTTTGATTACTTTATTACCCTCCTAATATCGTAAATTAAGAATAAAGTCGAGCATTATTTCAAAAAATATGGGTCCTTCACAATTCATATCATTCTCTCAAACTCTCCATCAAAAATTTCCCCAAATTCTCTCCCATAAAAAAAAAAAAAAAAAAAAGCTACAATTACTCTTTGAATCCATGTTTTAGATCTGATATTAAAATTAAATAGTCGTCAATCACTCTCCGTGCTTGATGTTCATCTTGAAGAAGTTTTCACAGTTGAAAGACAAGGGGAATATGATAAAAACGTCTATGATTGTAATCTGAAATTTACTGATTGAACTACATAATTGTTTCATCGCCTTTGTAACCATCATCGCCACCATCTCCGCTGTCACAATCGATAATGGTATTCATCCTGTAAACTTTTCTTTATATTATTTTTTTATATTATAATAACAAAAGTAAAAATAGATCATCTAAAAATCCAGCCACTAATCCTAGCTTTTCATTATCATTAACAACCTTAATCTTAACCATCCAATTTACCTAATCAAAATTATGACCTCATAATCACCTAGCTTAATTGTTTGATTACTTTATTACCCTCCTAATATCGTAAATTAAGAAAAAGGTCGGGCATTATTTCAAAAAATATGGGTCCTTCACAATTCATACCATTCTCTCAAACTCTCCATCAAAAATTTCCCCAAATTCTCTCCCTCAAAAAAAAAAAAAAAAGCTACAATCACTCTTTGAATCCATGTTTTGGATCTGATATTCAAATTAAATAGTCGTCAATCACTCTCTGTGTTTGATGTTCATCTTGAAGAAGTTTTCACAGTTGAAAGACAAGGGGAATATGATAAAAACGTCTATGATTGTAATCTGGAATTCACCGATTGAACTACATAATTGTTTCATTGCCTTTGTAACCATCATCGCCACCATCCCCGCTGTCATAATCGATAATGATATTCATCCTGTAAACTTTTCTTTATATTATAATAACAAAATTAAAAATAGATCATCTAAAAATCCAGCCACTAATCCAAGTGTAACACCCCGTTTTTCTCCGTACATGATTTATAGGTGTATTGTGTATGTACGATAGGCGTATGAAGGGTTCGGGACATGTTCGGGTGTTAAGGTCTTGTATGCAAGGAAATGAGTCAGACCACGTTGAACGTCGCGGCGCGACAAATGAGGCCGCGGCGCGGCAATTAACTGGAAATCAGATCAGAAGTCCAACAAAAAATGATCCCAGACCTAGGCAAATATCGCGGCGCAACATTTAAGGCCGCGGTGCGGCAATGTGGGTGAACTGGTTCCTGTTTTCGCAATATTTAGGTAAAGTGAGGGGCATTTTGGTCTTTTCGCGTTTGAACCAGATTGAGATCTTAAATCTCATCCACTCCTTTCATTTCCTAATTTCTTTTCCCTTTTCATTTCATTTTCCTCTCAAAAACTCAAACACCCATTTGATTTCAAGGGGATTTTTGGAAAGGAAGAAACGGGATTTGATCTTTGGCGTAGTTGACTAGTTTGTTCTCCTCGTTCTTGGCTACACGGTGATACTAGTGGTAAGCTCTAACTCCGAATTTCATTTTCGTGTTCATCATTCAAATTTGGGGCTTTTGATTGTATGATTCATAGGTGAAACCCATTTAGTTGTTAATTGGAGATTAACACCAATATTCGGATTTATTGTTGTTAAAGGTGGGTTTTGGGTTGGTTAATGATTTAACCATGTTTAAGACTTGTAAATGGTGTACAATCACTAGCATTAGTGATTATTGGTGTTTTGGAGACTTTTAGGATTTTCGTGGTTGACTAAGTTTGACTAGAGTCAAAATTAGGATTTGCTGAGGATTATGACCCGAATGTCGATTCGATGAGGTTTGTAAACTTAAAATGGATTAAGTTGAAGTATAAAACCGAGTTAAACATGTTTTGGTGTCAAAACTTGAAATGGTGAGATTTTGACTTTATGGGTCAAAATTGGGGTTTATGGGCGATTTTGAGAACGATAAGTGTTTAACACTTGTGTTTGGGTTTAATTGGTATATTAGGACCATTATCACTTGTGTTAGTGATTATTGGTTAGTTTGGGCGGGGTTTGTCCTTGGAAGTGCATTGGGTTGAAATTGCACTAAGTGTCGAATTGGGTGGTTTGTAGATCCAATCTAAGTGTGTTGTTGAATTTGTGATAATGGATTAGGTACTTTCCATTGACGAGTTGCGGATTACTTGGAAGCATTTCTTCAAGGTGAGTGTTAATATCCTATATGCATATGTATGTGTAGGATGGGTGCGGGTCGGGTGAAGTGGTTCTCTGTCATAGAGCTCACTTCACATATAGGTGGATTGATGGACTTGTGTATAGGTCCAATTGACACGTTTGTGCATTTTGGTTGACCACCTTTGGCGAGGTACACGCTTGTGTGTACGTTATCACACGTGGTTGTGATTTGGATATTATAACCCCAATGGCGAAGGGTTGATATTGTTGTGAAGTGAATCGCGTGTAGTTCGGATTCACGATGACTCGTGTAGTTCGGTCATCTTATTGAGGTAGTAATCTCGTGTAGTTTCGGATTACTAAGGCTCGTGTAGTTCGGCCAACCTCGATGTTGCGAAGATAGTAATCTCATGTGGGTTAGGATTACTAAGGCTCGTGTAGCTCGGCCAATCTTCATTGTGGCGTTTGGTATTCGGTAATGGGTTAAGGGGTTAACCTTATTCGTTTTATATTGTTATATATATTAATGTAATGTTGTGTTGTAGCTAACCCTCCGGGTGTAGCTTATTGGCGTTGCTCACATCGTCGTTGGTGAACTTATACTTTGTTGTTATCTTTAGCTTGTTGCTTAGAGATCGTACGGTATGCTTAGTGTAGTTGCCTTACACATGGATGCTTCGGTATGCGGTATTTGATATTTGTGTGGCGTGTCCATTTTATACATATATATGTATGTAGTATATTATCATTCACTAAGCGTTAGCTTACCCTCTCGTTATTGATATTTTTATAGGTTCGCATGCTTGGCGGCTCAGGTAAGCTTGGGGATTAGAGATCTTGGCTAGGTTGCTAAGAAGATCTTGCTTTTGTATTCGATTAGGATTTGGGTAGCGTAGTCCCAAATCACCATGCTCGGTTTTGGTTGGAAACTAAACTAGTGGGGTCGTGTATGTCCGTTTGGACAATTAATCAATGTATTAAATGTTTTAAGGTTTATTAAACCTTCTATTGTATTAAAGATGTTTATGGAAACACAATTAGGACCTAAAGTTTTAATAAAAGCGTTTTAAAAGGAAAAAATTTTATGGGCCGGTTTTAATACGGGTTGGGTTGTTTCAAGTGGTATCAGAGCATGGTCTAAGGGATTTAGGCGACTTGAGATAGGTTCCTAGACTTAGACTTTTATGTGTGCTTATTTGCCGCGGGACTTGTAGGTGAACGGGTCAGATAGGGACTTGGTTAGTGCCTTAGCGTGTAGGTGAACTAACTAGGATTGTGGTTTGTGTTGTGATGTTATATTCTTGCGTATGTTTATATCGTGTAGAATTTTTATTGGTGTTGTTTATATCATCAAGCGAGGCGGTCGTGGTACTAACGAGTCGATACGGCGTGTGTGCATAATAAGGACTTGCAAACCTTATTACGGATGCAAATCGTGTCTAACAAGTGATGTACGACGAGTGTTTAGCAAGATGGACCGGTGTGGAGTGTGTGTTTTATACGTTCGTGATCTAATCGCTTTACATTCCTTAGAATGGCGACGGGAAGTGGGATCGAGACGAACAATGCTGAGTTTAACACTAGAGTTGCGGCCGCCGTTGCGGAACAAATGAGTGCGTTTCGAGAAGAAATGGATAGGAAGTATTCCGAATTTCGGGGTAGTAGTGAAATGGAGCGTTGTCTTAAGAGCTTCATGAGGACTAAACCCCCGATGTATGGCGGGAAACCGGATCCTTTGGTAAGCACAACTTGGATCTCGGATGTCGAAGGGTGTTTTCGTACTATTGAATGCCCTCCTGAGAAGAAGACGAGACTCGCTACTAGTTTGTTGCGGGGTAGGGCAAAGGATTGGTTGGATGGTAAGATTGATCTTGTCGGTGGTGAACCGTTTATGGCGTTATCGTGGGATGGGTTTATGAAGGAATTCTTCGAGGAGTTCCGGACTTCAGCTGATTTGTCGGAAATGCGTAATGAGTTGCGAAATTTGCAACAGGGTTCTATGATTTGAATACTCTCAAGACGACCTTTATGGTGAAGGCTCGTTTTTGCCCGGAGTATTTGGGGAATGATAATTTGTTGATGCAAGATTTCTATCGAACCTTGAATGATGACTTGAAGAATAAGATTAGCCGGGGTTACGCGAAGTCGTTTGCGGAGTTATTCACGGTGGCTAGGGTTTCGAGTCGTATTCGCGATCGAAGAGGTGTGAACCTTCAAGTAAGAGAAGGGTTGTTTCGTATGGTGCTCCAAGTAAGAGGACTAAGGGTCCGAGCGTGAGCACGGGTGGTACACGGACGAGTATATTGGATTCTAGTGCGCCTAGATGTTACAATTGTGGTGTGAGGGGTCACAAGTCGTGGGAATGTTCGGTGCCAAAGGGTGATGGCATGGTGTGCTTCAATTGCCAAGAAGAAGGACATCGTAAGTCGGAATGTCCCAAGTTAGCGGGGACGGGTGCGGCAAGGAGACGTTAAGGTACGTTTCATTTTAATAAATATGTCCTTCGATTATTTATTATGCGCCATTGAGTTTGAGTTTATTAAATGCATTGTGTTGTGCATGTTGTTGTTATGGGTGGCGTTCCTAATGGAAGTACCCTATGGTGACGTTTGATTGATGGTCGAAGGGCGTAAGACTTGGTGGAACCAAGCATTCCTTGGTATTTGGGAAATGTTTCTACCAAGCCATGGAAATGGGTTTTGGTGTTCGGTTGTTAAGCGCCTATTCGCTTTTGTGTGGAGGTCGATGAACCGTGAGGTTCGACTAGTGGCTGAAAACCTTGAGATCGAGTGTTTTGAATCTCGATGTATGTTGGTAATGGAGTATATAAGACGCGACATTAGGTGCCTCTTTTATACCTACTAGCGTGGTGTTCGACTCCGATTGTGTTGCGGTTACGTTGTACTTAGGGTACCGAAGTGAAACCCTTAAGTACATGAGTGACAAGGTGAAATTTAGCAAACTAAAGCAATTGGATGATTGCGAGGGTATGGTTTGTGAAATCGTGGTACACTTTTCGTTCGAAGTGTTTAAGGATGGTTTGAAATCCATCGTGTGCTCAAGATTGGAGCAAGATGTGGTGATGGGTCGTGTGAACCCAATCGTTTGTAAAGTCTACCTTTGGTAGCGTTGTACGGTTGTACGAGTTGTGGATATGGAACGTAGTTCCAAGTGGGAGAGTTGCACTCCCGCCCGAGGAAGTTTTAGTGTGAGATTTTGGATGATGCTTTTGGTAGATCCGGAAAATGTTGTCGAGACCTAGTTTTGGTCGATTTGTGGTAGAGTACAATTTAGGATAAATTGTACTTATGGTTTGAATTTGAATTATCACCGAGGTGGTAATGTGGTAAATCTCGTTGAGAGATAATGGACGTGTCTGGCGAGCAAGGTGAAATCCTTCGGTTAAGGGAGGTGTGTGTTGGATTCTCTTCTAGAGAATTATTGATTTGTGCCTATGTTTGATATAGGTGGTTCTTGCTCGATTGTGTGGATGGTTAGTAGTATCTGTTAGGGTTCACTATAGTGTAGCAGAGCGCGATATTACGCTACTCGTTGTTCGAGGCCAAAAGGGCGTTGATTGGTGAAGCATGACCTTTAGGGTCCGCTGACTTCATCATAGGAGTACGTGATTGGTGGAGCATAACTTTCAGGGTCCGCTGACTTCATCATGAGCGTGGTGTTATATCGGTGAAGCATGACCGTTGACGGGGTCCGCTGACTTCATCCGGTGTTGAGATTGGTGAAGCATGATCTTCGGGTCCGCTGACTTCATCATGGTAGTGGATCGCGTGTGGTTTCGGATTCACGATGACGTGTGTGGTTTCGGTCATCTTATTGTGGAAGTGAATCTCGTGTAGTTCGGATTCACCAATGACTCGTGTGGTTTCGGTCATTGTATGGAGGAGTGAGTCTCGTGTAGTTCGGATTCACAAATGACTCGTGTAGTTCGGTCATTCCTCTGGGATAGTGGCTCTCGTGTAGTTCGGATTCACTAAGGCGCGTGTAGTTCGGCCAATCCCGAGTGTTGTTGTGGTGAAGTTAGTGAGTCGCGTGTAGTTCGGATTCACTAAGGCGCGTGTGTTTTCGGCCAGCCTTCGTGTCGTGTGATCTGTCGGTTGTTTTATACACGACGGTGGGGTCGTAAGGACCATGTCGTGTGATCTATTGGTTGTTTGATACACCAATGGTGGGGTCGTAAGGACCATGTTGTGTGAACTATCGGTTGTTTTATATGCCGATGGTGGGGTCGTGAGGACCGTGTTGTCTGATTAGTGATACGATAGCCGTGTTTCGCTCACATGTTGTTACGGGTGTGACAATAGTAGATTTGGTACACCTTGGGATTTGTGTTTCCATAGTCGTTTTGGGCGCTATCGGTTTTAGCCGTTAGATTATGATGTTACGGTAGTTGCGTATTGGTCGTATTGCGCACTACAAGGGATGTTTAGTGATTGGTGTTATCTGTCAGGATTCGTTTGGTTCGGTCTTCATCGTTTCGGATTGTTGACCTTAGGTTGAGACTTGGTTGCTTTTAGCGTTGTACTCGGTAAGGGTACGCTAAGGGGTTGATATCTCGGTACGAGATTGGTTGAGTTTCCCCGATGTTAGGGAATGAGCATGGTTTTAGTGCTCGGATTGTGGATTTGATAAATCGCGTGTGACGATTTAGTTGTTAAAGGCATTTCAGTGGGAAGAATTGCTTAAGAAAGTCGGTTGGGACTTATGTTTGAGGACCGTGAAGTGTGTTCCGTTTGGTTAAGTGACGAGGATCACGAGGACGTGATCGAATCTAAGTGGGGGAGAGTTGTAACACCCCGCTTTTCTCCGTACATGATTTATAGGTGTATTGTGTATGTACGATAGGCGTATGAAGGGTTCGGGACATGTTCGGGTGTTAAGGTCTTCTATGCAAGGAAATGAGTCAGACCACGTTGAACGTCACGGCGCGACAAATGAGGCCGCGGCACGGCAATTAACTAGAAATCAGATCAGAAGTCCAACAAAAAATGATCCCAGACCTAGGCAAATGTCGCGGCGCAACATTTAAGGCCGCGGCGCGGCAATGTGGGCGAACTGGTTCCTGTTTTCGCAATATTTAGGTAAAGTGAGGGGCATTTTGGTCTTTTCGCATTTAAACCAGATTGAGATCTTAAATCTCATCCACTCCTTTCATTTCCTAATTTCTTTTCCCTTTTCATTTCATTTTCCTCTCAAAAACTCAAACACCCATTTGATTTCAAGGGGATTTTTGGAAAGGAAGAAACGGGATTTGATCTTTGGCGTAGTTGACTAGTTTGTTCTCCTCGTTCTTGGCTACACGGTGATACTAGTGGTAAGCTCTAACTCCGAATTTCATTTTCGTGTTCATCATTCAAATTTGGGGCTTTTGATTGTATGATTCATAGGTGAAACCCATTTAGTTGTTAATTGGAGATTAACACCAATATTCGGGTTTATTGTTGTTAAAGGCGGGTTTTGGGTTGGTTAATGATTTAACCATGTTTAAGACTTGTAAATGGTGTACAATCACTAGCATTAGTGATTATTGGTGTTTTGGAGACTTTTAGGGTTTTCGTGGTTGACTAATTTTGACTAGAGTCAAAATTAGGGTTTGTTGAGGATTATGACCCGAATGTCGATTCGATGAGGTTTGTAAACTTAAAATGGATTAAGTTGAAGTATAAAACCGAGTTAAACATATTTTGGTGTCAAAACTTGTAAATTGTGAGATTTTGACCTTATGGGTCAAAATTAGGGTTTATGGGAGATTTTGAGAACGATAAGTGTTTAACACTTGTGTTCAGGTTTAATTGGCATATTAGGACCATTATCACTTGTGTTAGTGATTATTGGTTAGTTTGGGCGCGGTTTGTCCTTGGAAGTGCATTGGGTCGAAATTGCACTAAGTGTCGAATTGGGTGGTTTGTAGATCCAATCTAAGTGTGTTGTTGAATTTGTGATAATGGATTAGGTACTTTCCATTGACGAGTTGCGGATTACTTGGAAGCATTTCTTCAAGGTGAGTGTTAATATCCTATATGCATATGTATGTGTAGGATGGGTGCGGGTCGGGTGAAGTGGTTCTCGGTCATAGAGCTCACTTCACATATAGGTGGATTGATGGACTTGTGTATAGGTCCAATTGGCACGTTTGTGCGTTTTGGTTGACCACCTTTGGCGAGGTACACGCTTGTGTGTACGTTATCAAACGTGGTTGTGATTTGGATGCTATAACCCCAATGGTGAAGGGTTGATATTGTTGTGAAGAGAATCGCGTGTAGTTCGGATTCACGATGACTCGTGTAGTTCGGTCATCTTATTGAGGTAGTAATCTCGTGTAGTTTCGGATTACTAAGGCTCGTGTAGTTCGGCCAACCTCGATGTTGCAAAGATAGTAATCTTGTGTGGGTTCGGATTACTAAGGCTCGTGTAGCTCGGCCAATCTTCATTGTGGCGTTTGGTATTCGGTAATGGGTTAAGGGGTTAACCTTATTCGTTTTATATTGTTATATATAATAATGTAATGTTGTGTTGTAGCTAACCCTTCGGGTGTAGCTTATTGGCGTTGCTCACATCGTCGTTGGTGAACTTATACTTTGTTGTTATCTTTAGCTTGTTGCTTAGAGATCGTACGGTATGCTTAGTGTAGTTGCCTTATACATGGATGCTTCGGTATGCGGTATTTGATATTTGTGTGGCGTGTCCATTTTATACATATATATGTATGTAGTATATTATCATTCACTAAGCGTTAGCTTACCCTCTCGTTGTTGATATTTTTATAGGTTCGCATGCTTGGCGGCTCGGGTAAGCTTGGGGATTAGAGATCTTAGCTAGGTTGCTAAGAAGATCTTGCTTTTGTATTCGATTAGGATTTGGGTAGCGTAGTCCCAAATCACCATGCTCGGTTTTGGTTGGAAACTAAACTAGTGGGGTCGTGTATGTCCGTTTGGACAATTAATCAATGTATTAAATGTTTTAAGGTTTATTAAACCTTCTATTGTATTAAAGATGTTTATGGAAACACAATTGGGACCTAAAGTGTTATTTAAAGCGTATTAAAAGGAAAAAATTTTATGGGCCAGTTTTAATACGGGTTGGGTTGTTTCATCAAGCCTTTCATTATCATTAACAACCTTAATCTTAACCATTCAATTTTCCTAATCAAAATTATGACCTCATAATCACCTAGCTTAATTGTTTGATTACTTTATTACCCTCCTAACATCGTAAATTAAGAAAAAGATCAGTTATTATTTCAAAAAATATGGTTCATGCACAATTTGTAACACCCTGATTTTTTTTTATCACAGCGGAAGTACATATAATTGCCAAAGTAACCCTATTTAACGTTTACAAACCATTGTTAAGAAATCAAGTTGATTAACATTCATTAAAACTTTCTAAAATGACGTTGTTACTTATAAACAGTACAAAAGAGAAATCATCAGAGTTAAGCTCATAGTCAAACATGTCTTCGACCCGTCCGCAACACCCGTCTTAAGCAGCAGTACCTAAACATGCAAGGGGTGGAAATGTGGGGGAATTAGCACAAATGCTAAGTGAATGGATACTATCTAACAGACCAAGCATAAGCAACTGAACATGCAAGGGTCACAGATATGCTAACGTTCTAAACTACCATAAAACAACAACTGACAATATGAGGACCGGCGACTTGTACGAGCACACGACTTAGCTGATCAAGCTACAATCTACCGATAGTCCGCTTTACTAAATCCACTGCATAGCCGTCCAGACGCAACACATACGTCCTTCTATGCTATACTGAACAATCAGTAACATCAAGACCCGACCGGGCTACCACAGTCGACCTCACACCAGCCCTACCTTGCCGCCTCGGTGGGTTCCCAACCTTGCCGCCTCGATTGGTGTCCAACTAACAGTGCGCACATAAGATCGCAGATAATCAGGCATGCAATCGTCCTAACTAGCATGACAATATCTAACTACACATTGTATCATACTAAACATAAACATAGTAATAAAGAGTCTGAACAAGTAGCGTGTCAGCTACATAATACTCTATCCGAAGATAGACCCACTCACCGAATACCAGCAATTAGCTCAGATAATCTATCACTGAGCGGGTTCCTTATCCTTATCACCTAAACATAAGACAAATCAAGTTAGTTTCTGTCTGTTAGCACAAAACAGTACGGTACAGCACAGTACATCAAATCAGTAACAAAAGTGTCATTAAAAGTCCACCTAACACTTTTGCATTTTCAAAATTTACATCTAGATTATCATAAGTCACACGGACAGCATAACCACTAGAAAGCAGCCAAATTAAACAACACTGCAGTTCTAATCTACAGCCGTACGGTTGCACATGCATCCGTACAGTTGCAAGTCCATCCGTACGATTGCATCGTGCATCCGTACGGTTGCACATTCACTGCCTGGTTGCACCAACACCACTGCATCCGTACGGTTGCACATGCACCCGTGTGGTTGCAAGCTGCAACCGTACGGTTGTGTTCTTCGTGCAGCAACAGCAGAAATGACGGGTTTTCGAACCAAAATCACTCAATCTCGTTTCCAGACATGTTTTGACCCAAAATTCACACACAACATGTTAGGAAAACATTTAGAGACTTTAACCCTCCATTTTTAAGCATCAACAACTCCAAATCAGCTAATTTTGACTCAAAATCCATCTTTGATAAAACCTAACATAAAACCACACAAATCCATCAATTAGAAGCTGAAAAACATGGATTGTTACTTTGAATAATCACGAAACCAGTAGTAACAAACTTTGTAACACAATTGTAGATTCAAAAATGAGATCAAGACAATTAGGGTTTTCAAGTGATAAGAGTTTAGGTACAGAGTAAAATAAAAACTTCATGAAAATGAAGGAAATGAGCTGAATAAAACTTATATATGTGGGTTAAATACCATACCCCATCACACACGGGTATTTACCAGTTATCTAATAACTTTCATACTTAATTTGACTGCCCTAACGGAGTCCAAATTAAATAAACGAACTTATTCTGTGACCCTTGTCACAAACTGGTCTTAATTAAATAATAAAATAATACTAAACATATAATTAAAATAAAGGCATAAATAACCACACAATTATGCCTAAAGACAAAAACGTCATCTTACATCTAGGCCCGATCTGAGGATGTTACAAATCCACCCCTTTAAGAAGATTCCGTCCTCGGAATCTGGTCAAGGTCAAACAGACGTGGATAACGAGCCTTCATCAGCTCTTTGATCTCCCACGTAAGGTTCGATCCTAAACTATGCTTTCACTCAACAAGCACCATATGGATCTCTTTCTTTCTCAGCTTTGTCACCTTTCTATCAACAATCCTAACCGGTTCTTCAACTAACTTTTGATTTAGGTCCACCCTCAAATCACTCAACGGAACCAGTTGCGTTACATCATCGACCTTACACTTCCTAAGGTAACACACATTGAATGTGTTATGTATCCCTGCCAACTCTGCTGGAAGCTCTAACACAACAGTCTGGTCGTTAGCTCTTTGAAAAATCTTGAACGGCCCAATGTACCTCGGAGCTAACTTACCTTGTTTACCAAACCTGATAACTCCCTTCCATGGTGAAACTTTCAAGTAAACACGATCACCTACCTCAAAATTTATTGGACGTCTACGTGGATCGGCATACACTTTCTGTCTGTCACGTACCGCTTTCAACTTTTCACACGCTATTGCTACCTTGTCTGTTGTTATCTAAACTAATTCTGGACTTGCAAACTGTTTCTCTCCGGCTTCTAACTAACAAGTCGGCGTTCTACATTTGCGACCGTATGGGGTTCCGTTGTCTATTGTATTTGACAGAGATTTTAGATTTGTGTCTAACTTCTGGAACAGTTTACAGAAAAATTTGGGAACGAGGGTAAATCTGAGTACAGCGTATCATCTACAGACCAATGGTCAGAGTGAACGCACAATACAGACACTAGAGGATATGCTTAGGTCTTGCGTGTTAGAGTACGGTGGTCCGTGGGATATCCATTTACCTTTGACCGAGTTCGCTTATAATAATACTTATCATTTAAGTATTGGTATGCCACCTTATGAAACTATTTCTTTCAAATACAACTTTGCCAAAGTACTCAACGAAGCTGTCTCTTTTGTTGCTAAGAAGTGTGCAATCTTCGTCAGTCGATCAAGAATTACCCATATCATATCATTACCTCTCTGAGTTCTAGGTAATTTGGTTACAAAATCCATCGTAATATGATCCCATTTCCACTCAGGAATTTTTAACTGATGTAATGAACCATAGGGTTTCTGGTGTTCGGCTTTAACCTGAGCGTAAACGTGACATTTTTCTACCAATTGAGCAACATATTTCTTCATTGTTGGCCACTAATATATCGGTTTTTAAGTCATTATACATCTTGGTACTACCCGGATGGACAATCAACCTTGATTTGTGCGCTTCATTTAAGATTAATTTCTATAAATCTCGAAGCATAGGCACCCAAATTCGGTTCTTAAACGTCTTAAGTCCACGGGAATCGTCAGTCAATTGGTCTTTAATTTTAGTCATCAGTTCAGTCTTTAAGTTCTCCTCCAATAAAGCTCGGGCCTGAACTTGTTTTATCTGTTCAATAAGGTCTGAAACTATTTCAATTCTCATAAATTTCACGGTCTCCATGGTCTTTTTACGACTCAAAGCATCGGCAACAACGTTCGCTTTGCCCGGATGATACTTTATTTCATAATCGTAATCTTTTATAAGTTCTATCCACCGTCTCTGTCGAATATTCAGTTCTTTCTGCATGAAAATATATTGGACGCTCTTATGGTCTGTACATATTACACATTTTGTACCGTATAAGTAGTGTCTCCAAAGCTTCAATGCAAATACCACTGCAGCCATTTCTAAATCATGAACCGGATAATTACGTTCGTGTGTCTTTAACTGACGAGAAGCGTACGCGATAACTTTATTTCTCTGCATCAGTACACACCTCAACCTGGCAATTGACGCATCACAACATCTGAACCCTCTGGCAATGATAATACTGGAGACTGACACAACAACTGTTTCAGAGTCTGAAAGGCTTGTTCCTGTTGGTCACTCCATCGAAAACTTACATCTTTTCTGGTCAACTTGGTCAACGGACCCGCTATTTTAGAAAAATCTTTTATAAACATACGATAATAACCCGCAAGACCCAAGAAACTCTTAACTTCTATCGGCGTCTTTGGAGAATTCCAACCCATTACCGCTTCTATTTTCGATGGATCCACTTTAATACCTGCCTCGCAGATAACATGACCCAGAAACTGTACTTCTCGAAGCTAGAACTCACACTTCGAAAACTTAGCATATAACTGCTCTTTCTTTAACAACTCTAACACTAATCGAAGATGTGTCGCATGATCAGCCTCTGTCTTTGAATACACCAATATATCATCGATAAACACAATAACAAACTGATCTAAATACGGCTTACAAACCCTGTTCATCAGATCCATGAAAAATGCTGGAGCATTCGTCAACCCAAATGGCATAACTAAGAACTCGTAATGCCCATATCTCGTTCTGAACGCTGTCTTTGGTATATCTGATTCTGCAACCCGAACCTGATGATACCCGGATCTAAGATCTATTTTCAAAAAGTACAACACATCCTGAAGCTGGTCAAACAGATCATCGATTCTAGGTAAAGGATACTTGTTCTTATCATTCCTTTTATTTAATTCTCGATAATCTTTACACATTCTCAGAGTACTGTCTTTCTTCTTTACAAACAACACCGTCGCACCCCACGACGAAGAACTAGGTCTTATAAACCCTCTTTCTAACAATTCTTGTATCTGAGACATCATTTCCCTGATTTCAGAAGGAGCTAACCTATAAGGAGCCTTAGCTACAGGAGTTGTTCTCGGAACCAACTCAATCTTATACTCTACTTCTCTTACCGGCGGTAACCCCGGTAACTCGTCAGGAAATACCTCAAGAAATTCTGAAACCACCGGAATATCGGTAACAGATCTCTTCTCTATCTTAGCATCAATAACATAGGCCATAAAAGACTCACAACCCTTAGAAAGTGACTTCTTCGCCCTCATCATAGAAATCAATGGAAAACTGAACCCACTTCGTTCCCCTCGGGCCACAATACGGGTTCCATCGGTCAAATGGAAGGTCACAATCTTCTTATCACACTTAATGTTGACCTTATGTAGGCTCATCCAGCTCATCCCTAACACTACATCAAAACTAGGGATAGGCAACACTAAACAAGACATAGCAAGCGGTCTACCATCAATTTCTATACAAGCTCCAGACACATACGTGGTGACTGGAACCGTCTTACCATCAGCAACCTCTACTCTAACAGGCTCAGGAAACACAGTAGTAGGCAACCCTAACTTAGTACAGAAATCTATAGACATAAATGAAATGTCCCGTTCATATTGATTATAAATGTTCCATATTAATTGATTTCGTTGCGAGGTTTTGACCTCTATATGAGACGTTTTTCAAAGACTGCATTCATTTTTAAAACAACCATAACCTTTATTTTATCAATAAAGGTTTCAAAAGCATTACGTAGATTATCAAATAATGATAATCTAAAATATACTGTTTACACACGACCATTACATAATGGTTTACAATAGAATATATTACATCGACATATGTTTCTTAAATGCAGTTTTTACACAATATCATACAAACATCGACTCCAAATCTTGTATTTATTTTAGTATGCAACAGCGGAAGCTCTTAGTATTCACCTGAGAATAAACATGCTTTAAACGTTAACAAAAATGTTGGTGAGTTATAGGTTTAACCTATATATATATCAAATCGTAACAATAGACCACAAGATTTCATATTTCAATACACATCCCATACATAGAGATAAAAATCATTCATATGGTGAACACCTGGTAACCGAGATTAACAAGATGCATATATAAGAATATCCCCATCATTCCGGGACACCCTTCGAATATGATATAAATTTCGAAGTACTAAAGCATCCGGTACTTTGGATGGGGTTTGTTAGGCCCAATAGATCTATTTTTAGGATTCGCGTCAATTAGGGTGTCTGTTCCCTAATTCTTAGATTACCAGACTTAATAAAAAGGGGCATATTCGATTTTGATAATTCAACCATAGAATGTCGTTTCACGTACTTGTGTCTATTTTGTAAATCATTTATAAAACCTGCATGTATTCTCATCCCAAAAATATTAGATTTTAAAAGTGGGACTATAACTCACTTTCACGGATTTTTACTTCGTCGGGAAGTAAGACTTGGCCACTGGTTGATTCACGAACCTATAACAAATATGTACATATATATCAAAGTATATTCAAAATATATTTACAACACTTTTAATACATTTTGATGTTTTAAGTTTATTAAGTCAGTTGTCCTCGTTAGTAACCTACAACTAGTTGTCCAACGTTAGATGTACAGAAAAATATTGATATATATTATCTTGAATCAATCCACGACCCAGTGTATACACGTCTCAGGCTAGATCACAACTCAAAGTATATATATTTTTGGAATCAACCTCAACCCTGTATAGCTAACTCCCACATTACTGCATATAGAGTATCTATGGTTGTTCCAAATAATATATACACATGGGTCGATATGATATGTCAAAACATTTGCATACGTGTCTATGGTATCCCAAGATTACATAATATATTAGAATACATGTATAATAAAATATAAGTTAGCTAGGATATGATTAATATAGATTTGTTACCAATTTTCACGTTGCTACAACAAGAAAAATTATCCAATCTTTTTTTACCCATAACTTCTTCATTTTAAATCCGTTTTGAGTGAATCAAATTGCTATGGTTTCATATTGAACTCTATTTTATGAATCTAAACAGAAAAAGTATAGGTTTATAGTCAGAAATATAAGTTACAAGTCATTTTTGTAAAGGTAGTCATTTCAGTCGAAAGAACGACGTCTAGATGACCATTTTAGAAAACATACTTCCACTTTGAGTTTAATCATGATTTTTGGATATAGTTTCATGTTCATAAGAAAAATCATTTTCCCAAAAGAACAACTTTTAAATCAAAGTTTATCATAGTTTTTAATTAACTAACCCAAAACAGCCCGCGGTGTTACTACGACGGCGTATGTCCGGTTTTACAGTGTTCTTCGTATTTCCAGGTTTTAAATCATTAAGTTAGCATATCATATAGATATAGAACATGTGTTTAGTTGATTTTAAAAGTCAAGTTAGAAGGATTAACTTTTGTTTGCGAACAAGTTTAGAATTAACTAAACTATGTTCTAGTGATTACAAGTTTAAAACTTCGAATAAGATAGCTTTATATGTATGAATCGAATGATGTTATGAACATCATCACTACCTCAAGTTTTCTGGATAAAGCTACTGGAAATGAGAAAAATGGATCTAGCTTCAAAGGATCCTTGGATGGCTTGAAAGTTCTTGAAGCAGAATCATGACACGAAAACAAGTT
Organism: Rutidosis leptorrhynchoides; assembly: GCF_046630445.1. NCBI lineage: Eukaryota > Viridiplantae > Streptophyta > Magnoliopsida > Asterales > Asteraceae > Rutidosis > Rutidosis leptorrhynchoides. The sequence continues at coordinate 108,552,543 of NC_092340.1, read as the reverse complement.
CAAGTAAGATTTTCACTCGAAATAAGATTGTTATAGTTATAGAAATTGAATCAAAGTTTGAATTTGAGTATTACCTTGTATTAGAAAGATATATTACTATAAATAAGAAAGATTTCTTGAGGCTGGATGATCACTCTACAAGATTGGAAGTAAGCTAGCAAACTTGGAAGTATTCTTGATTTTATGAAACTAGAACTTGTAGAATTTATGAAGAACACTTAGAACTTGAAGATAAAACTTGAGAGAGATCAATTAGATGAAGAAAATTGAAGAATGAAAGTGTTTGTAGGTGTTTTTAGTCGTTGGTGTATGGATTAGATATAAAGGATATGTAATTTTGTTTTCATGTAAATAAGTCATGAATGATTACTCATATTTTTGTAATTTTATGAGATATTTCATGCTAGTTGCCAAATGATGGTTCCCACATGTGTTAGGTGACTCACATGGGCTGCTAAGAGCTGATCATTGGAGTGTATATACCAATAGTACATACATCTAAAAGCTGTGTATTGTACGAGTACGAATACGGGTGCATACGAGTAGAATTGTTGATGAAACTGAACGAGGATGTAATTGTAAGCATTTTTATTAAGTAGAAGTATTTTGATAAGTGTCTTGAAGTCTTTCAAAAGTGTATGAATACATATTAAAACACTACATGTATATACATTTTAACTGAGTCGTTAAGTCATCGTTAGTCGTTACATGTAAGTGTTGTTTTGAAACCTTTAGGTTAACGATCTTGTTAAATGTTGTTAACCCATTGTTTATTAAATAAAATGCGATGTTAAATTATTACATTATCATGATATCATGATGTATTAATATATCTTAATATGATATATATATATATACATTAAATGTCGTTACAACGATAATCGTTACATATATGTCTAGTTTCAAAATCATTAAGTTAGTAGTCTTGTTTTTACATATGTAGTTCATTGCTAATATACTTAATGATATGTTTACTTATCATAATATCATGTTAACTATATATATATATCCATATATATGTCATCATATAGTTTTTACAAGTTTTAACGTTCGTGAATCGCCGGTCAACTTGAGTGGTCAATTGTCTATATGAAACCTATTTCAATTAATCAAGTCTTAACAAGTTTGATTGCTTAATATGCTGGAAACACTTAATCATGTAAATAACAATTTTATTTAATATATATATATAAACATGGAAAAGTTCGGGTCACTACAGTACCTACCCGTTAAATAAATTTCGTCCCGAAATTTTAAGCAGTTGGAGGTGTTGACGTATCTTCTGGAAATAAATGCGGGTATTTCTTCTTCATCTGATCTTCTCGTTCCTAGGTGAACTCGGGTCCTCTACGAGCATTCCATCGAACCTTAACAATTGGTATCTTGTTTTGCTTAAGTCTTTTAACCTCACGATCCATTATTTCGACGGGTTCTTCGATGAATTGAAGTTTTTCGTTGATTTGGATTTTATCTAACGGAATAGTGAGATCTTCTTTAGCAAAACATTTCTTCAAATTCGAGATGTGGAAAGTGTTATGTACAGCCGCGAGTTGTTGAGATAACTCAAGTCGGTAAGCTACTGGTCCTACACGATCAATAATCTTGAATGGTCCAATATACCTTGGATTTAATTTCCCTCGTTTACCAAATCGAACAACACCTTTCCAAGGTGCAACCTTAAGCATGACCATCTCTCCAATTTCAAATTCTATATCTTTTCTTTTAATGTCGGCGTAGCTCTTTTGTCGACTTTGGGCAGTTTTCAACCGTTGTTGAATTTGGATGATCTTCTCGGTAGTTTCTTGTATTATCTCCGGACCCGTAATCTGTCTATCCCCTACTTCACTCCAACAAATTGGAGACCTGCACTTTCGACCATAAAGTGCTTCAAACGGCGCCATCTCAATACTTGAATGATAGCTGTTGTTGTAGGAAAATTCTGCTAACGGTAGATGTCGATCCCAACTGTTTCCGAAATCAATAACACATGCTCGTAGCATGTCTTCAAGCGTTTGTATCGTCCTTTCACTCTGCCCATCAGTTTGTGGATGATAGGCAGTACTCATGTCTAGACGAGTTCCTAATGCTTGCTGTAATGTGTGCCAGAATCTTGAAATAAATCTGCCATCCCTATCAGAGATAATAGAGATTGGTATTCCATGTCTGGAGACGACTTCCTTCAAATACATTCGTGCTAACTTCTCCATCTTTTCATCTTCTCTTATTGGCAGGAAGTGTGCTGATTTGGTGAGACGATCAACTATTACCCAAATAGTATCAAAACCACTTGCAGTCCTTGGCAATTTAGTGATGAAATCCATGGTAATGTTTTCCCATTTCTATTCCGGGATTTCAGGTTGTTGTAGTAGACCTGATGGTTTTTGATGTTCAGCTTTGACCTTAGAACACGTCAAACATTCTCCTACATATTTAGCAATATCGGCTTGCATACCTGGCCACCAAAAATGTTTCTTAAGATCCTTGTACATCTTCCCCGTTCCAGGATGTATTGAGTATCTGGTTTTATGAGCTTCTCTAAGTACCATTTTTCTCATATCTCCAAATTTTGGTACCCAAATTCTTTCAGCCCTGTACCGGGTTCCGTCTTCTCGAATATTAAGATGCTTCTCCGATCCTTTGGGTATTTCATCCTTTAAATTTCCCTCTTTTAAAACTCCTTGTTGCGCCTCCTTTATTTGAGTAGTAAGGTTAGTGTGAATCATTATATTCATAGATTTTACTCGAATGGGTTCTCTGTCCTTTCTGCTCAAGGCGTCGGCTACCACATTTGCCTTCCCCGGGTGGTAACGAATCTCAAAGTCGTAATCATTCAACAATTCAATCCACCTACGCTGCCTCATATTCAGTTGTTTCTGATTAAATATGTGTTGAAGACTTTTGTGGTCGGTATATATAATACTTTTGACCCCATATAAGTAGTGCCTCCAAGTCTTTAATGCAAAAACAACCGCGCCTAATTCCAAATCATGCGTCGTATAATTTTGTTCGTGAATCTTTAATTGTCTAGACGCATAAGCAATCACCTTCGTTCATTGCATTAATACACAACCGAGACCTTGCTTTGATGCATCACAATAAATCACAAAATCATCATTCCCTTCAGGCAATGACAATATAGGTGCCGTAGTTAGCTTTTTCTTCAATAATTGAAACGCCTTCCCTTGTTCATCCTTCCATTCAAATTTCTTCCCTTTATGCGTTAATGCAGTCAAGGGTTTTGCTATTTTGGAGAAATCTTGGATGAATCTTCTGTAGTAACCAGCCAATCCTAAAAATTGACGTATATGCTTCGGAGTTTTTGGGGTTTCTCACTTTTCAACGGTTTCGATCTTTGCCGAGTCCACCTGGATACCTTCTTTGTTCACTATGTGACTGAGGAATTGAACTTCTTCCAACCAAAATGCACACTTTGAAAACTTAGCGTACAGTTTTTCTTTCCTCAATACTTCTAGCACTTTTCTCAAATGTTCTTCGTGCTCTTGATCATTCTTTGAGTAAATAAGTATGTCATCGATGAAAACAATGACAAACTTGTCAAGATATGGCCCACACACTCGGTTCATAAGGTCCATGAACACAGCTGGTGCGTTAGTCAATCTAAACAGCATAACCATAAACTCGTAATGACCATAACGCTGTAGTGACCCGAACTTTTCCATGTTTATATATATTAATTGAGATTGATATTTACATGATTAAATGTTTCCAACATGTTAAGCAATCAAACTTGTTAAGACTTGATTAATTGAAATATGTTTCATATAGACAATTGACCACCCAAGTTGACCGGCGATTCACGAACGTTAAAACTTGTAAAAACGATATGACGATATATATATGGATATACATATGGTTAACATGAGATTATTATAAGTAAGTATCTCCATAAGTATATTAACAATGAGTTATATACATATAAACAAGACTACTAACTTAAGGATTTCGAAACGAGACATATATGTAACGATTATCGTTGTAACGACATTTAAATGTATATATATCATATTAAGATATATTAATATATCATAATATCATGATAATATAATAATTTAACATCTCATTAGATATAATAAACAATGGGTTAACAACATTAATTGAGATCGTTAACTTAAAGGTTTCAAAACAACACTTACATGTAACGACTAACGATGACTTAACGACTCAGTTAAAATGTATATACATGTAGTGTATTTAGATGTATTAAAATACTTTTGGAAGACTTCAAGACATATATCAAAACACTCATACTTAACGAAAATGGTTACAGTTACTTTCCCATTCTTTTCTTTCATCAAGAATTCTAGTCATATTCTTACCCGTATTATACACAGCTTCAAAACGTACTTACTATGGGTATATACCAATAGGAACTAGCATGGGATTTCACTCTTGATTATGTCATGTATGACTAATCAATTTTAACTTCTACCATGAGCTAGACAACTAACTAGAACTCCTTTTAACCCCACTCACCACTCACCAATTACCACTCATCATTCACTCCATTTCACTTCCAATTCTCTTTCTAATTCTCTCTCAACACACACACACTATTATGAACGTATTTTTCCAGTAGTTAATCATCATCTTCATCAAAAATCACTTCAAGAATCAAGCTATAATCATCATAGGAAGAATACTTCAAGAACACTTCAAAAATCCCTTCAAGTTTACTAATTTACTTCCAAGCTTTCTAATCCATTCCAAGTAATCATCTAAGATCAAGAAACCTTTGTTATATACAGTAGGTAATCTTTCTTATTCAAGGTAATATTCATATTCAAACTTTGATTCAATTTCTATAACTATAAACTATCTTAATTCGAGTAAAAATCTTACTTGAACTTGTTTTTGTGTCATGATCCTACTTCAAGAACTTTCAAGCCATCCAAGATCCTTTGAAGCTAGATCATTTCTTGTCACTTCCAGTAGGTTTACCTACTAAACTTGAGGTAGTAATGATGTTCATAACATCATTCGATTCATATATATAAAACTATCTTATTCGAAGGTTTAAACTCGTAATCACTAGAACATAGTTTAGTTAATTCTAAACTTGTTCGCAAACAAAAGTTAATCCTTCTAACTTGACTTTTAAAATTAACTAAACACATATTCTATATCTATATGATATGCTAACTTAATGATTTAAAACCTGGAAACACGAAAAACACCGTAAAACCGGATTTACGCCGTCGTAGTAACACCGCGGGCTGTTTTGGGTTAGTTAATTAAAAACTATGATAAACTTTGATTTAAAAGTTGTTATTCTGAGAAAATGATTTTTATTATGAACATGAAACTATATCCAAAAATTATGGTTAAACTCAAAGTGGAAGTATGTTTTCTAAAATGGTCATCTAGACGTCGTTCTTTCGACTGAAATGACTACCTTTACAAAAATGACTTGTAAATTATTTTTCCGACTATAAACCTATACTTTTTCTGTTTAGATTCATAAAATAGAGTTCAATATGAAACCATAGCAATTTGATTCACTCAAAACGGATTTAAAATGAAGAAGTTATGGGTAAAACAAGATTGGATAATTTTTCTCATTTTAGCTACGTGAAAATTGGTAACAAATCTATTCCAACCATAACTTAATCAACTTGTATTGTATATTATGTAATCTTGAGATACCATAGACACGTATACAATGTTTCGACCTATCATGTCGACACATCTATATATATTTCGGAACAACCATAGACACTCTATATGTGAATGTTGGAGTTAGCTATACAGGGTTGAGGTTGATTCCAAAATATTTATAGTTTGAGTTGTGATCAATACTGAGATACGTATACACTGGGTCGTGGATTGATTCAAGATAATATTTATCGATTTATTTCTGTACATCTAACTGTGGACAACTAGTTGTAGGTTACTAACGAGGACAGCTGACTTAATAAACTTAAAACATCAAAATATATTAAAAGTGTTGTAAATATATTTTGAACATACTTTAATATATATGTATATATTGTTATAGGTTCGTGAATCAACAGTGGCCAAGTCTTACTTCTCGACGAAGTAAAAATCTGTGAAAGTGAGTTATAGTCCCACTTTTAAAATCTAATATTTTTGGGATGAGAATACATGCAGGTTTTATAAATGATTTACAAAATAGACACAAGTACGTGAAACTACATTCTATGGTTGAATTATCGAAATCGAATATGCCCCTTTTTATTAAGTCTGGTAATCTAAGAATTAGGGAACAGACACCCTAATTGACGCGAATCCTAAAGATAGATCTATTGGGCCTAACAAACCCCATCCAAAGTACCGGATGCTTTAGTACTTCGAAATTTATATCATATCCGAAGGGTGTCCCGGAATGATGGGGATATTCTTATATATGCATCTTGTTAATGTCGGTTACCAGGTGTTCACCATATGAATGATTTTTATCTCTATGTATGGGATGTGTATTGAAATATGAAATCTTGTGGTCTATTGTTACGATTTGATATATATAGGTTAAACCTATAACTCACCAACATTTTTGTTGACGTTTTAAGCATGTTTATTCTCGGGTGATTATTAAGAGCTTCCGCTGTCGCATACTTAAATAAGGACGAGATTTGGAGTCCATGCTTGTATGATATTGTGTAAAAACTGCATTCAAGAAACTTATTTTGTTGTAACATATTTGTATTGTAAACCATTATGTAATGGTCGTGTGTAAACAGGATATTTTAGATTATCATTATTTGATAATCTACGTAAAGCTTTTTAAACCTTTATTGATGAAATAAAGGTTATGGTTTGTTTTAAAATGAATGCAGTCTTTGAAAAACGTCTCATATAGAGGTCAAAACCTCGCAACGAAATCAATTAATATGGAACGTTTTTAATCAATAAGAACGGGACATTTCAGTTGGTATCAGAGCGTTGGTCTTAGAGAACCAGAATTTTGCATTAGTGTGTCTTATCGAGTTTGTTAGGATGCATTAGTGAGTCTGGACTTCGACCGTGTTTACTTGAAAAATGATTGCTTAACAAATTTTGTTGGAAACTATATATTTTTAACATGTGAATATTATGTGATATATTAATCTCTTAACGCATTTGATATTATGTGATAGATGTCTACCTCTAGAACAAGTCCCATTGACTCATCTAATAATAATGAAGAGTCAAATGTAAATTGGAATGATTCGTGGACTGATTCACAAGTTCCCGAAGAGGAACCGGAAGAAGAGTCGGAACCAGAAGAAGAATCGGAACCGGAAGAAGAATCGGAACCGGATGAAGAAATAGAACCGGTGGGGGAAATAATAAAACAGTTAAGTAAAAGAAAATCCTCAACCAACCGACCAAGGTTAATTATGGTCAATGGTGTTTCCGCTAAGGAAGCAAAATATTGGGAGGATTACCAATTCTCCGATGAATCGGATTCTGACGAGAATTCCGATGATGTTATAGAAATTACCCCAACTGAATTTAAAAAGGCAAAAGAAAATAATAAGGGAAAGGGCATAAAAATAGAGAAATCTAATTCCAACCCCGATGAACTTTATATGCATCGTCAACCCCCGAAGTCCTTAAGTTGTAACAATGACCCGGGTGTAGTGACCCGAACTTTTCCATGTTTATATATATTAATTGAGATTGATATTTACATGATTAAATGTTTCCAACATGTTAAGCAATCAAACTTGTTAAGACTTGATTAATTGAAATATGTTTCATATAGACAATTGACCACCCAAGTTGACCGGCGATTCACGAACGTTAAAAATTGTAAAAACGACATGACGATATATATATGGATATACATATGGTTAACATGAGATTATGATAAGTAAGTATCTCCATAAGTATATTAACAATGAGTTATATACATATAAACAAGACTACTAACTTAAGGATTTCGAAACGAGACATATATGTAACGATTATCGTTGTAACGACATTTAAATGTATATATATCATATTAAGATATATTAATATATCATAATATCATGATAATATAATAATTTAACATCTCATTAGATATAATAAACAATGGGTTAACAACATTAATTGAGATCGTTAACTTAAAGGTTTCAAAACAACACTTACATGTAACGACTAACGATGACTTAACGACTCCGTTAAAATGTATATACATGTAGTGTATTTAGATGTATTAAAATACTTTTGGAAGACTTCAAGACATATATCAAAACACTCATACTTAACGAAAATGGTTACAGTTACTTTCCCATTCTTTTCTTTCATCAAGAATTCTAGTCGTATTCTTACCCGTATTATACACAGCTTCAAAACGTACTTACTATGGGTATATACCAATAGGAACTAGCATGGGATTCCACTCTTGATTATGTCATGTATGACTAATCAATTTTAACTTCTACCATGAGCTAGTCAACTAACTAGAACTCCTTTTAACCCCACTCACCACTCACCAATTAACACTCATCATTCACTCCATTTCACTTCCAAATCTCTTTCTAATTCTCTCTCAACACACCCACACTATTATGAACGTATTTTTCCAGTAGTTAATCATCATCTTCATCAAAAATCACTTCAAGAATCAAGATATAATCATCATAGGAAGAACACTTCAAGAATACTTCAAAAATCCCTTCAAGTTTACTAATTTACTTCCAAGCTTTCTAATCCATTCCAAGTAATCATCTAAGATCAAGAAACCTTTGTTATATACAGTAGGTTATCTTTCTTATTCAAGGTAATATTCATATTCAAACTTTGATTCAATTTCTATAACTATAAACTATCTTAATTCGAGCAAAAATCTTACTTGAACTTGTTTTTGTGTCATGATCCTACTTCAAGAACTTTCAAGCCATCCAAGATCCTTTGAAGCTAGATCATTTCTTGTCACTTCCAGTAGGTTTACCTACTAAACTTGAGGTAGTAATGATGTTCATAACATCATTCGATTCATATATATAAAACTATCTTATTCAAAGGTTTAAACTTGTAATCACTAGAACATAGTTTAGTTAATTCTAAACTTGTTCGCAAACAAAAGTTAATCCTTCTAACTTGACTTTTAAAATTAACTAAACACATGTTCTATATCTATATGATATGCTAACTTAATGATTTAAAACCTGGAAACACGAAAAACACCGTAAAACCGGATTTACGCCGTCGTAGTAACACCGCGGGCTGTTTTGGGTTAGTTAATTAAAAACTATGATAAACTTTGAATTAAAAGTTGTTATTCTGAGAAAATGATTTTTATTATGAACATGAAACTATATCCAAAAATTATGGTTAAACTCAAAGTGGAAGTATGTTTTCTAAAATGGTCATCTAGACGTCGTTCTTTCGACTGAAATGACTACCTTTACAAAAACGACTTGTAACTTATTTTTCCGACTATAAACCTATACTTTTTCTGTTTAGATTCATAAAATACAGTTCAATATGAAACCATAGCAATTTGATTCATTCAAAACGGATTTAAAATGAAGAAGTTATGGGTAAAACAAGATTGGATAATTTTTCTCATTTTAGCTACGTGAAAATTGGTAACAAATCTATTCCAACCATAACTTAATCAACTTGTATTGTATATTATGTAATCTTGAGATACCATAGACACGTATACAATGTTTCGACCTATCATGTCGACACATCTATATATATTTCGGAACAACCATAGACACTCTATATGTGAATGTTGGAGTTAGCTATACAGGGTTGAGGTTGATTCCAAAATATATATAGTTTGAGTTGTGATCAATACTGAGATACGTATACACTGGGTCGTGGATTGATTCAAGATAATATTTATTGATTTATTTCTGTACATCTAACTGTGGACAACTAGTTGTAGGTTACTAACGAGGACAGCTGACTTAATAAACTTAAAACATCAAAATATATTAAAAGTGTTGTAAATATATTTTGAACATACTTTGATATATATGTATATATTTTTATAGGTTCGTGAATCAACAGTGGCCAAGTCTTACTTCTCGACGAAGTAAAAATCTGTGAAAGTGAGTTATAGTCCCACTTTTAAAATCTAATATTTTTGGGATGAGAATACATGCAGGTTTTATAAATGATTTACAAAATAGACACAAGTACGTGAAACTACATTCTATGGTTGAATTATCGAAATCGAATATGCCCCTTTTTATTAAGTCTGGTAATCTAAGAATTAGGGAACAGACACCCTAATTGACGCGAATCCTAAAGATAGATCTATTGGGCCTAACAAACCCCATCCAAAGTACCGGATGCTTTAGTACTTCGAAATTTATATCATATCCGAAGGGTGTCCCGGAATGATGGGGATATTCTTATATATGCATCTTGTTAATGTCGGTTACCAGGTGTTCACCATATGAATGATTTTTATCTCTATGTATGGGATGTGTACTGAAATATGAAATCTTGTGGTCTATTATTATGATTTGATATATATAGGTTAAACCTATAACTCACCAACATTTTTGTTGACGTTTTAAGCATGTTTATTCTCAGGTGATTATTAAGAGCTTCCGCTGTTGCATACTTAAATAAGGACAAGATTTGGAGTCCATGCTTGTATGATATTGTGTAAAAACTGCATTCAAGAAACTTATTTTTTTGTAACATATTTGTATTGTAAACCATTATGTAATGGTCGTGTGTAAACAGGATATTTTAGATTATCATTATTTGATAATCTACGTAAAGCTTTTTAAACCTTTATTGATGAAATAAAGGTTATGGTTTATTTAAAAATGAATGCAGTCTTTGAAAAATGTCTCATATAGAGGTCAAAACCTCGCAACGAAATCAATTAATATGGAACGTTTTTAATCAATAAGAACGGGACATTTCAGTTGGTATCCGAGCGTTGGTCTTAGAGAACCAGAAAATTTGCATTAGTGTGTCTTATCGAGTTTGTTAGGATGCATTAGTGAGTCTGGACTTCGACCGTGTTTTCTTTAAAAATGATTGCTTAACATTTTTGTTGGAAACTATATATTTTTAACATATGAATATTATGTGATATATTAATCTCTTAACGTGTTTGATATTATGTGATAGATGTCTACCTCTAGAACAAGTCCCATTGACTCACCTAATAATAATGAAGAGTCAAATGTAAATTGGAATGATTCGTGGACTGATTCACAAGTTCCCGAAGAGGAACCGGAAGAAGAGTCGGAACCGGAAGAAGAATCAGAACCGGAAGAAGAATCGGAACCGGAAGAAGAAATAGAACCGGTGGGGGAAATAATAAAACGGTTAAGTAAAAGAGAATCCTCAACCAACCGACCAAGGTTAATTATGGTCAATGGTGTTTCCACCAAGGAAGCAAAATATTGGGAGGATTACCAATTCTCCGATGAATCGGATTCCGACGAGAATTCCGATGATGTTATAGAAATTACCCCAACTGAATTTAAAAAGGCAAAAGAAAATAATAAGGGAAAGGGCATAAAAATAGAGAAATCTAATTCCAACCCCGATGAACTTTATATGTATCGTCAACCCCCGAAGTCCTTAAGTTGTAACAATGACCCGGGAACCTCTAAACCACCAGGTTTTTCTAAACCAATGTGGAAAATTACGGCTCGTATTAGGGGAACATCATATATCCCTAGAAACTTGGGAAAACGAACCAAAACCAAAGAAGAAGAAACAAGCGAGTCGGAATAAGATAATTGTATTCGTGTGGTGTAATATATGTAATATAGTGTGCTTATGCTTTATGATATATGTAAAAATTACTTGTATTAATAAGTATTTTTTTTTTATGAATCTAACTCTTGTCTATTTTACAGTATAAAAACACAAAATGGATAGACAACCCAATATTTTAAGAGACCTACCCGGAGACATGATTGATGAAATCTTGTCTAGAGTCGGTCAGAATTCCTCGGCACAACTATTTAAGACGAGATCAGTTTGTAAGACATTCGAAGAACGTTCCAAGAATGATTTGGTTTATAAAAGGCTTTCGTTCGGAAGATGGGGGATATCACATTGGGAAATCCATAAGTTACGATGTGTTTACTTTGACGCATATATTGCGGGGAACCCAAATGCTATATTACGCAACGGGTTAAGAAATTATTTTGACTCAGTATATCCAAATATAGGACTTCGTGATTTAGAAAAAGCGGCTAACATGCAACATAAAGAAGCATGTTATGCTTACGGGTTAGTAATGTTCGCTTCTCACCAAAGTGAGAACAAGAACATCGGGCTACAACTATTAAACAAAACGTTCCCTCAAGTGACGGAGTCGGTAATTGGGGTAAGAAATGAGGTTTTTAGGTTATTACGAGACTGTTGGTCATTACGTAACCCTCGTCCCTTTGACGACGTTACAACACGCTGTCTTATCAACGGCCATAACGGTTATGTTCCACAAGACCAAGGATGGGAAGTAATCCTAGTAAAACCAGAATGCATGACTTGTTTCTGGACGTATGAATTACGTGTCTTTATTGCCTTTGCTGAACGACTTGTGTACTAGCTAGAATTGTCTTCACAACTATCTTGTATCAAAGTTATTGTGTGCTATATTTCATGCTTTATGTAAAATAAGCGGTATTGTAAGTTTGTAAAATATTGTATAAAAGTTTGAACGCGAAATATTATTACAATCAGTTTTTCATATAGAATTGTAGTAGTTGAATTGTATATTAGCTACTAAGTATGAACTTAACGGGTAGGTACTACCCGAATTTAAACTTATAAAACGCTAATATGAAGAAAAAGCTTTTATAAATGAGTTCATATTATGCTACGAAATACTATTAACTACTCTTAATATTCTGTATGATTAACTTGTTCCATTTAACTATTTTGAAGGAAATGGCACCGACTACTCGACACACCGTGAATATGAATGAAGAGGAATTCCGTACTTTTCTAGCTTCAAACATAGCCGCAGTACAGGCTGCGCTATATACCAACAATAACCTTGGATCTGGCAGTACAGGAAATCGTGTAGGATGCACCTACAAAGAATTCACTGCCTGCAAACCTTTGGAATTTGATGGAACCGAAGGACCGATCGGATTGAAACGGTGGACCGAGAAGGTCGAATCGGTGTTTGCCATAAGTAAGTGTACTGAAGAGGACAAAGTGAAGTACGCTACGCATACCTTTACAGGTTCTGCGTTAACATGGTGGAATACCTATCTAGAGCAAGTGGGACAAGATGATGCGTACGCACTACCGTGGTCAGCATTCAAGCACTTGATGAACGAGAAGTACCGTCCCAGAACCGAGGTCAATAAGCTCAAAACAGAACTTAGAGGGTTACGAACCCAAGGATTTGATATTACCACGTATGAAAGACGATTCACAGAATTGTGCCTATTGTGTCCGGGAGCATTCGAAGATGAGGAAGAGAAGATCGACGCGTTTGTGAAAGGATTACCAGAAAGAATCCAAGAAGATATAAGTTCACACGAGCCCGCCTCCATACAACAGGCATGTAGAATGGCTCACAAACTAGTGAACCAGATTGAAGAAAGAATTAAAGAACAGACTGCTGAAGAGGCCAATGTGAAGCAAGTCAAAAGAAAGTGGGAGGAAAACGGTGATAAGAATCACCAATACAACAACAACAGCAATTACAACAATAATCGCAACAATTATCCCAACAATCGCAACATCAATCGCAACTACAACAAACGGCCCAACAACAACAACAGCAACTACAACAATCATCCCAACAACAATAATAACCGCAACAACAACAACAATCAGAAGCAGCTATGCCAAAGGTGTGAAAAGAATCACTCGGGGTTCTGCACCAAATTTTGCAACAAGTGTAAAAGAAATGGTCATAGCGCGGCGAAGTGTGATGTCTACGGACCAGGGGTTAACAGAATGAAAGGAACAAATGGTGTCGGAACGAGTAATGGCGGAGCAAGTAGTGTCGGAGCAAGTTATGCCAATGTAGTTTGTTATAAATGTGGAAAACCGGGCCACATTATTAGAAATTGCCCGAACCAGGAGAACACGAATGGACAAGGCCGCGGAAGAGTTTTCAATATTAATGCGGCAGAGGCACAAGAAGACCCGGAGCTTGTTACGGGTACGTTTCTTATTGACAATAAATCTGCTTACGTTTTATTTGATTCGGGTGCGGATAGAAGCTATATGAGTAGAGATTTTTGTGCTAAATTAAGTTGTCCATTGACGCCTTTGGATAGTAAATTTTTACTCGAATTAGCAAATGGTAAATTAATTTCAGCAGATAATATATGTCGGAATCGAGAAATTAAACTGGTTAGCGAAACATTTAAGATTGATTTGATACCAGTAGAGTTAGGGAGTTTTGATGTGATAATCGGTATGGACTGGTTGAAAGAAGTGAAAGCAGAGATCGTTTGTTACAAAAATGCAATTCGCATTATACGAGAAAAAGGAAAACCCTTAATGGTGTATGGAGAAAAGGGCAACACGAAGCTACATCTTATTAGTAATTTGAAGGCACAAAAACTAATAAGAAAAGGTTGCTATGCTGTTCTAGCACACGTCGAGAAAGTACAAACTGAAGAAAAGAGCATCAATGATGTTCCCGTCGCAAAAGAATTTCCCGATGTATTTCCGAAAGAATTACCGGGATTACCCCCACATCGATCCGTTGAATTTCAAATAGATCTTGTACCAGGAGCTGCACCAATAGCTCGTGCTCCTTACAGACTCGCACCCAGCGAGATGAAAGAACTGCAAAGCCAATTACAAGAACTTTTAGAGCGTGGTTTCATTCGACCAAGCACATCACCGTGGGGAGCTCCTGTTTTGTTTGTCAAGAAGAAAGATGGTACATTCAGGTTGTGTATCGACTACCGAGAGTTGAACAAACTTACCATCAAGAACCGCTACCCACTACCGAGAATCGACGACTTATTTGATCAACTACAAGGCTCGTCTGTTTATTCAAAGATTGACTTACGTTCCGGGTATCATCAAATGCGGGTGAAAGAAGATGATATTCCAAAGACTGCTTTCAGAACACGTTACGGTCATTACGAGTTTATGGTCATGCCGTTTGGTTTAACTAATGCACCAGCTGTGTTCATGGACCTTATGAACCGAGTGTGTGGACCATACCTTGACAAGTTTGTCATTGTTTTCATTGATGACATACTTATTTACTCAAAGAATGACCAAGAACACGGTGAACATTTGAGAAAGGTGTTAGAAGTATTGAGGAAGGAAGAATTGTACGCTAAGTTTTCAAAGTGTGCATTTTGGTTGGAAGAAGTTCAATTCCTTGGTCACATAGTGAACAAAGAAGGTATTAAGGTGGATCCGGCAAAGATAGAAACTGTTGAAAAGTGGGAAACCCCGAAAACTCCGAAACACATACGCCAGTTTTTAGGACTAGCTGGTTACTACAGAAGGTTCATCCAAGACTTTTCCAGAATAGCAAAACCCTTGACTGCATTAACGCATAAAGGGAAGAAATTTGAATGGAATGATGAACAAGAGAAAGCGTTTCAGTTATTGAAGAAAAAGCTAACTACGGCACCTATATTGTCATTGCCTGAAGGGAATGATGATTTTGTGATTTATTGTGATGCATCAAAGCAAGGTCTCGGTTGTGTATTAATGCAACGAACGAAGGTGATTGCTTATGCGTCTAGACAATTGAAGATTCACGAACAAAATTATACGACGCATGATTTGGAATTAGGCGCGGTTGTTTTTGCATTAAAGACTTGGAGGCACTACTTATATGGGGTCAAAAGTATTATATATACCGACCACAAAAGTCTTCAACACATATTTAATCAGAAACAACTGAATATGAGGCAGCGTAGGTGGATTGAATTATTGAATGATTACGACTTTGAGATTCGTTACCACCCGGGAAAGGCAAATGTGGTAGCCGATGCCTTGAGCAGGAAGGACAGAGAACCCATTCGAGTAAAATCTATGAATATAATGATTCATAATAACCTTACTACTCAAATAAAGGAGGCGCAACAAGGAGTTTTAAAAGAAGGAAATTTAAAGGATGAAATACCCAAAGGATCGGAGAAGCATCTTAATATTCGGGAAGACGGAACCCGGTATAGGGCTGAAAGGATTTGGGTACCAAGATTTGGAGATATGAGAGAAATGGTACTTAGAGAAGCTCATAAAACCAGATACTCAATACATCCTGGAACGGGGAAGATGTACAAGGATCTCAAGAAACATTTTTGGTGGCCGGGTATGAAAGCCGATGTTGCTAAATATGTAGGAGAATGTTTGACGTGTTCTAAGGTCAAAGCTGAGCATCAGAAACCATCAGGTCTACTTCAACAACCCGAAATCCCAGAATGGAAATGGGAAAACATTACCATGGATTTCATCACTAAATTGCCAAGGACTGCAAGTGGTTTTGATACTATTTGGGTAATAGTTGATCGTCTCACCAAATCAGCACACTTTCTGCCAATAAGAGAAGATGACAAGATGGAGAAGTTAGCACGACTGTATTTGAAGGAAGTCGTCTCCAGACATGGAATACCAATCTCTATTATCTCTGATAGGGATGGCAGATTTATTTCAAGATTCTGGCAGACATTACAGCAAGCATTAGGAACTCGTCTAGACATGAGTACTGCCTATCATCCACAAACTGATGGGCAGAGCGAAAGGACGATACAAACGCTTGAAGACATGCTACGAGCATGTGTTATTGATTTCGGAAACAGTTGGGATCGACATCTACCGTTAGCAGAATTTTCCTACAACAACAGCTACCATTCAAGCATTGAGATGGCGCCGTTTGAAGCACTTTATGGTAGAAAGTGCAGGTCTCCGATTTGTTGGAGTGAAGTGGGGGATAGACAGATTACGGGTCCGGAGATTATACAAGAAACTACCGAGAAGATCATCCAAATTCAACAACGGTTGAAAACCGCCCAAAGTCGACAAAAGAGCTACGCTGACATTAAAAGAAAAGATATAGAATTTGAAATTGGAGAGATGGTCATGCTTAAAGTTGCACCTTGGAAAGGCGTTGTTCGATTTGGTAAACGAGGGAAATTAAATCCAAGGTATATTGGACCATTCAAGATTATTGATCGTGTCGGACCAGTAGCTTACCGACTTGAGTTACCTCAACAACTCGCGGCTGTACATAACACTTTCCACGTCTCGAATTTGAAGAAATGTTTTGCTAAAGAAGATCTCACTATTCCGTTAGATGAAATCCAAATCAACGAAAAACTTCAATTCATCGAAGAACCCGTCGAAATAATGGATCGTGAGGTTAAAAGACTTAAGCAAAACAAGATACCAATTGTTAAGGTTCGATGGAACGCTCGTAGAGGACCCGAGTTCACCTGGGAGCGTGAAGATCAGATGAAGAAGAAATACCCGCATCTATTTCCAGAAGATTCGTCAACACCTTCAACAGCTTAAAATTTCGGGACGAAATTTATTTAACGGGTAGGTACTGTAGTGACCCGAACTTTTCCATGTTTATATATATTAATTGAGATTGATATTTACATGATTAAATGTTTCCAACATGTTAAGCAATCAAACTTGTTAAGACTTGATTAATTGAAATATGTTTCATATAGACAATTGACCACCCAAGTTGACCGGCGATTCACGAACGTTAAAAATTGTAAAAACGACATGACGATATATATATGGATATACATATGGTTAACATGAGATTATGATAAGTAAGTATCTCCATAAGTATATTAACAATGAGTTATATACATATAAACAAGACTACTAACTTAAGGATTTCGAAACGAGACATATATGTAACGATTATCGTTGTAACGACATTTAAATGTATATATATCATATTAAGATATATTAATATATCATAATATCATGATAATATAATAATTTAACATCTCATTAGATATAATAAACAATGGGTTAACAACATTAATTGAGATCGTTAACTTAAAGGTTTCAAAACAACACTTACATGTAACGACTAACGATGACTTAACGACTCCGTTAAAATGTATATACATGTAGTGTATTTAGATGTATTAAAATACTTTTGGAAGACTTCAAGACATATATCAAAACACTCATACTTAACGAAAATGGTTACAGTTACTTTCCCATTCTTTTCTTTCATCAAGAATTCTAGTCGTATTCTTACCCGTATTATACACAGCTTCAAAACGTACTTACTATGGGTATATACCAATAGGAACTAGCATGGGATTCCACTCTTGATTATGTCATGTATGACTAATCAATTTTAACTTCTACCATGAGCTAGTCAACTAACTAGAACTCCTTTTAACCCCACTCACCACTCACCAATTAACACTCATCATTCACTCCATTTCACTTCCAAATCTCTTTCTAATTCTCTCTCAACACACCCACACTATTATGAACGTATTTTTCCAGTAGTTAATCATCATCTTCATCAAAAATCACTTCAAGAATCAAGATATAATCATCATAGGAAGAACACTTCAAGAATACTTCAAAAATCCCTTCAAGTTTACTAATTTACTTCCAAGCTTTCTAATCCATTCCAAGTAATCATCTAAGATCAAGAAACCTTTGTTATATACAGTAGGTTATCTTTCTTATTCAAGGTAATATTCATATTCAAACTTTGATTCAATTTCTATAACTATAAACTATCTTAATTCGAGCAAAAATCTTACTTGAACTTGTTTTTGTGTCATGATCCTACTTCAAGAACTTTCAAGCCATCCAAGATCCTTTGAAGCTAGATCATTTCTTGTCACTTCCAGTAGGTTTACCTACTAAACTTGAGGTAGTAATGATGTTCATAACATCATTCGATTCATATATATAAAACTATCTTATTCAAAGGTTTAAACTTGTAATCACTAGAACATAGTTTAGTTAATTCTAAACTTGTTCGCAAACAAAAGTTAATCCTTCTAACTTGACTTTTAAAATTAACTAAACACATGTTCTATATCTATATGATATGCTAACTTAATGATTTAAAACCTGGAAACACGAAAAACACCGTAAAACCGGATTTACGCCGTCGTAGTAACACCGCGGGCTGTTTTGGGTTAGTTAATTAAAAACTATGATAAACTTTGAATTAAAAGTTGTTATTCTGAGAAAATGATTTTTATTATGAACATGAAACTATATCCAAAAATTATGGTTAAACTCAAAGTGGAAGTATGTTTTCTAAAATGGTCATCTAGACGTCGTTCTTTCGACTGAAATGACTACCTTTACAAAAACGACTTGTAACTTATTTTTCCGACTATAAACCTATACTTTTTCTGTTTAGATTCATAAAATACAGTTCAATATGAAACCATAGCAATTTGATTCATTCAAAACGGATTTAAAATGAAGAAGTTATGGGTAAAACAAGATTGGATAATTTTTCTCATTTTAGCTACGTGAAAATTGGTAACAAATCTATTCCAACCATAACTTAATCAACTTGTATTGTATATTATGTAATCTTGAGATACCATAGACACGTATACAATGTTTCGACCTATCATGTCGACACATCTATATATATTTCGGAACAACCATAGACACTCTATATGTGAATGTTGGAGTTAGCTATACAGGGTTGAGGTTGATTCCAAAATATATATAGTTTGAGTTGTGATCAATACTGAGATACGTATACACTGGGTCGTGGATTGATTCAAGATAATATTTATTGATTTATTTCTGTACATCTAACTGTGGACAACTAGTTGTAGGTTACTAACGAGGACAGCTGACTTAATAAACTTAAAACATCAAAATATATTAAAAGTGTTGTAAATATATTTTGAACATACTTTGATATATATGTATATATTTTTATAGGTTCGTGAATCAACAGTGGCCAAGTCTTACTTCTCGACGAAGTAAAAATCTGTGAAAGTGAGTTATAGTCCCACTTTTAAAATCTAATATTTTTGGGATGAGAATACATGCAGGTTTTATAAATGATTTACAAAATAGACACAAGTACGTGAAACTACATTCTATGGTTGAATTATCGAAATCGAATATGCCCCTTTTTATTAAGTCTGGTAATCTAAGAATTAGGGAACAGACACCCTAATTGACGCGAATCCTAAAGATAGATCTATTGGGCCTAACAAACCCCATCCAAAGTACCGGATGCTTTAGTACTTCGAAATTTATATCATATCCGAAGGGTGTCCCGGAATGATGGGGATATTCTTATATATGCATCTTGTTAATGTCGGTTACCAGGTGTTCACCATATGAATGATTTTTATCTCTATGTATGGGATGTGTACTGAAATATGAAATCTTGTGGTCTATTATTATGATTTGATATATATAGGTTAAACCTATAACTCACCAACATTTTTGTTGACGTTTTAAGCATGTTTATTCTCAGGTGATTATTAAGAGCTTCCGCTGTTGCATACTTAAATAAGGACAAGATTTGGAGTCCATGCTTGTATGATATTGTGTAAAAACTGCATTCAAGAAACTTATTTTTTTGTAACATATTTGTATTGTAAACCATTATGTAATGGTCGTGTGTAAACAGGATATTTTAGATTATCATTATTTGATAATCTACGTAAAGCTTTTTAAACCTTTATTGATGAAATAAAGGTTATGGTTTATTTAAAAATGAATGCAGTCTTTGAAAAATGTCTCATATAGAGGTCAAAACCTCGCAACGAAATCAATTAATATGGAACGTTTTTAATCAATAAGAACGGGACATTTCACCGGGAACCTCTAAACCACCAGGTTTTTCTAAACCAATGTGGATAACGACGGCTCGTATTAGGGGAACATCATATATCCCTAGAAACTTGGCAAAACGAACCAAAACCGAAGAAGAAGAAACAAGCGAGTCGGAATAAGATAGTTGTATTCGTGTGGTGTAATATATGTAATATAGTGTGCTTATGCTTTATGATATATGTAAAAATCGCTTGTATTAATAAGTATTTTTTTTATGAATCTAACTCTTGTCTATTTTACAGTATAAAAACACAAAATGGATAGACAACCCAATATTTTAAGAGACCTACCCGGAGACATGATTGATGAAATCTTGTCTAGAGTCGGTCAGAATTCTTCGGCACAACTATTTAAGGCGAGATCAGTTTTAAGACATTCGAAGAACGTTCCAAGAATGCCTTGGTTTATAAAAGGCTTTCGTTCGAAAGATGGGGGATATCACATTGGGAAATCCATAAGTTACGATGTGTTTACTTTGACGCATATATTGCGGGGAACCCAAATGCTATTTTACGCAATGGGTTAAGAAATTATTTTGACTCAATATATCCGAATATTGGACTTCGTGATTTAGAAAAAGCGGCTAACCTGCAACATAAAGAAGCATGTTATGCTTACGTATTAGTAATGTTCGCTTCTCACTAAAGTGAGAACAAGAACCTCGGGCTACAACTATTAAACAAAACGTTCCCACAAGTGACGGAGTCGGTAATTGGGGTAAGAAATGAGGTTTTTAGATTGTTACGGGACTGTTGGACATTACGTAACCCTCTTCCCTTTGACGACGTTACAACACGCTGTCTTATCAACGGCCATAACGGTTATGTTCCATAAGACCAAGGATGGGAAGTAATCCTAGTAAAACCAGAATGCATGACTTGTTTCTGGACGTATGAATTACGTGTCTTTATTGCCTTTGCTGAAGGACTTGGGTACTAGCTAGAATTATCTTCACAACCATCTTGTATCAAATTTATTGTGTGCTATATTTCATGCTATATGTAAAATAAGCGGTATTGTAAGTTTGTAAAATATTGTGTAAAAGCTTGAACGCGAAATATTATTATAATCAGTTTTTCATATAGAATTGTAGTAGTTGAATTGTATATTAGCTACTAAGTATGAACTTAACGGGTAGGTACTACCCGAATTTAAACTTATAAAACGCTAATATGAAGAAAAAGCTTTTATAAATGAGTTCATATTATGCTACGAAATACTATTAACTACTCTTAATATTCTGTATGATTAACTTGTTCCATTTAACTATTTTGAAGGAAATGGCACCGACTACTCGATACACCGTGAATATGAATGAAGAGGAATTCCGTACTTTTCTAGCTTCAAACATAGCCGCAGTACAGGCTGCACTACATACCAACAATAACCTTGGATCTAGCAGTACAGGAAATCGTGTAGGATGCACCTACAAAGAATTCACTGCCTGCAAACCTTTGGAATTTGATGGAACCGAAGGACCGATCGGGTTGAAACGGTGGACCGAGAAGGTTGAATCGGTGTTTGCCATAAGTAAGTGTACTGAAGAGGACAAAGTAAAGTACGCTACGCATACCTTCACAGGTTCTGCGTTAACATGGTGGAATACCTATCTAGAGCAAGTGGGACAAGACGATGCGTACGCACTACCGTGGTCAGCATTCAAGCACTTGATGAACGAGAAGTACCGTCCCAGAACCGAGGTCAATAAGCTCAAGACAGAACTTAGAGGGTTACGAACCCAAGGATTTGATATTACCACGTACGAAAGACGATTCACAGAATTGTGCCTATTATGTCCGGGAGCATTCGAAGATGAGGAAGAGAAGATCGACGCGTTTGTGAAAGGATTACCGGAAAGAATCCAAGAAGATATAAGTTCAGATGAGCCCGCCTCCATACAACAGGCATGTAGAATGGCTCACAAACTAGTGAACCAGATTGAAGAAAGAATTAAAGAACAGACTGCTGAAGAGGCCAATGTGAAGCAAGTCAAAAGAAAGTGGGAGGAAAACGGTGATAAGAATCACCAATACAACAACAACAGCAATTATCACAATAATCGCAACAACTATCCTAACAATCGCAACATCAATCGCAACTACAACAAACGGCCCAACAACAACAACAACAACAACAGCAGCAACCACAACAATCATCTTAACAACAATAATAACCGCAACAACAACAACAATCAGAAGCAGCTATGCCAAAGGTGTGAAAAGTATCACTCGGGGTTCTGCACCAAATTTTGCAACAAGTGTAAAAGAAATGGTCATAGCGCGGTGAAGTGTGAGGTCTACGGACCAGGGGTTAATAGAACAAAAGGAACAAATGGTGTCGGAACGAGTAATGGAGGAGCAAGTAGTGTCAGAGCAAGTTATGCCAATGTAGTTTGTTATAAATGTGGAAAACCGGGCCACATTATTAGAAATTGCCCGAACCAGGAGAACACGAATGGACAAGGCCGCGGAAGAGTTTTCAATATTAATGTGGCAGAGGCACAGGAAGACTTGGAGCTTGTTACGGGTACGTTTCTTATTGACAATAAATCTGCTTACATTTTATTTGATTCGGGTGCGTATAGAAGCTATATGAGTAGAGATTTTTGTGCTAAATTAAGTTGTCCATTGACGCCTTTGGATAGTAAATTTTTACTCGAATTAGCAAATGGTAAATTAATTTCAGCAGATAATATATGTCGGAATCGAGAAATTAAACTGGTTAGCGAAACATTTAAGATTGACTTGATACCAGTAGAGTTAGGGAGTTTTGATGTGATAATCGGTATGGACTGGTTGAAAGAAGTGAAAGCAGAGATCATTTGTTACAAAAATGCAATTCGCATTATACGAGAAAAAGGAAAACCCTTAATGGTGTACGGAGAAAAGGGCAACACGAAGCTACATCTTATTAGTAATTTGAAGGCACAAAAACTAATAAGAAAAGGTTGCTATGCTGTTCTAGCACACGTCGAGAAAGTACAAACTGAAGAAAAGAGCATCAATGATGTTCCCGTCACAAAAGAATTTCCCGATGTATTTCCGAAAGAATTACCGGGATTACCTCCACATCGATCCGTTGAATTTCAAATAGATCTTGTACCAGGAGCTGCACCAATAGCTCGTGCTCCTTACAGACTCGCACCCAGCGAGATGAAAGAACTGCAAAGCCAATTACAAGAACTTTTAGAGCATGGTTTCATTCGACCAAGCACATCACCGTGGGGAGCTCCTGTTTTGTTTGTCAAGAAGAAAGATGGTACATTCAGGTTGTGTATCGACTACCGAGAGTTGAACAAACTTACCATCAAGAACCGGTACCCACTACCGAGAATCGACGACTTATTTGATCAACTACAAGGCTCGTCTGTTTATTCAAAGATTGACTTACGTTCCGGGTATCATCAAATGCGGGTGAAAGAAGATGATATTCCAAAGACTGCTTTCAGAACACGTTACGGTCATTACGAGTTTACGGTCATGCCGTTTGGTTTAACTAATGCACCAGCTGTGTTCATGGACCTTATGAACCGAGTGTGTAGACCATACCTTGACAAGTTTGTCATTGTTTTCATTGATGACATACTTATTTCCTCAAAGAATGACCAAGAACACGGTGAACATTTGAGAAAGGTGTTAGAAGTATTGAGGAAGGAAGAATTGTACGCTAAGTTTTCAAAGTGTGCATTTTGGTTGGAAGAAGTTCAATTCCTCGGTCACATAGTGAACAAAGAAGGTATTAAGGTGGATCCGGCAAAGATAGAAACTGTTGAAAAGTGGGAAACCCCGAAAACTCCGAAACACATACGCCAATTTTTAGGACTAACTGGTTACTACAGAAGGTTCATCCAAGACTTTTCCAGAATAGCAAAACCCTTGACTGCATTAACGCATAAAGGGAAGAAATTTGAATGGAAGGATGAACAAGAGAAAGCGTTTCAGTTATTGAAGAAAAAGCTAACTACGGCACCTATATTGTCATTGCCTGAAGGGAATGATGATTTTGTGATTTATTGTGACGCATCAAAGCAAGGTCTCGGTTGTGTATTAATGCAACGAACGAAGGTGATTGCTTATGCATCTAGATAATTGAAGATTCACGAGCAAAATTATACGACGCATGATTTGGAATTAGGCGCGGTTGTTTTTGCATTAAAGACTTGGAGGCACTACTTATATGGGGTCAAAAGTATTATATATACCGACCACAAAAGTCTTCAACACATATTTAATCAGAAACAACTGAATATGAGGCAGCGTAGGTGGATTGAATTGTTGAATGATTACGACTTTGAGATTCGTTACCACCCGGGAAAGGCAAATGTGGTAGCTGATGCCTTGAACAGGAAGGACAGAGAACCCATTCGAGTAAAATCTATGAATATAATGATTCATAATAACCTTACTACTCAAATAAAGGAGGCGCAACAAGGAGTTTTAAAAGAGGGAAATTTAAAGGATGAAATACCCAAAGGATCGGAGAAGCATCTTAATATTCGGGAAGACGAAACCCGGTATAGGGCTGAAAGGATTTGGGTACCAAAATTTGGAGATATGAGAGAAATGGTACTTAGAGAAGCTCATAAAACCATATACTCAATACATAATGGAACGGGGAAGATGTACAAGGATCTTAAGAAACATTTGTGGTGGCCGGGTATGAAAACCGATGTTGCTAAATACATAGGAGAATGTTTGACGTGTTCTAAGGTCAAAGTTGAGCATCAGAAACCATCAGGTCTACTTCAACAACCCGAAATCCCGGAATGGAAATGGGAAAACATTACCATGGATTTCATCACTAAATTGCCAAGGACTGCAAGTGGTTTTGATACTATTTGGGTAATAGTTGATCGTCTCACCAAATCAGCACACTTCCTACCAATAAGAGAAGATGACAAGATGGAGAAGTTAGCACGACTGTATTTGAAGGAAGTCGTCTCCAGACATGGAATACCAATCTCTATTATCTCTGATAGGGATGGCAGATTTATTTCAAGATTCTTGCAGACATTACAGCAAGCATTAGGAACTCGTCTAGACATGAGTACTGCCTATCATCTACAAACTGATTGGCAGAGCAAAAGGACGATACAAATGCTTGAAGACATGCTACGAGCATGTGTTATTGATTTCGGAAACAGTTAGGATCGACATCTACCGTTAGCAGAATTTTCCTACAACAACAGCTACCATTCAAGCATTGAGATGACGCCATTTGAAGCACTTTATGGTAGAAAGTGCAGGTCTCCGATTTGTTGGAGTGAAGTGGGGGATAGACAGATTACGGGTCCGGAGATTATACAAGAAACTACCGAGAAGATCATCCAAATTCAACAACGGTTGAAAACCGCCCAAAGTCGACAAAAGAGCTACGCTGACATTAAAAGAAAAGATATAGAATTTGAAATTGGAGA
Source organism: Rutidosis leptorrhynchoides (assembly GCF_046630445.1). NCBI lineage: Eukaryota > Viridiplantae > Streptophyta > Magnoliopsida > Asterales > Asteraceae > Rutidosis > Rutidosis leptorrhynchoides. The sequence goes on along the minus strand of NC_092340.1, from coordinate 108,526,427 downwards.
GATGGTCATGCTTAAAGTTTCACCTTGGAAAGGCGTTGTTCGATTTGGTAAACGAGGGAAATTAAATCCAAAGTATATTGGACCATTCAAGATTATTGATCGTGTCGGACCAGTAGCTTACCGACTTGAGTTACCTCAACAACTCGCGGCTGTACATAACACTTTTCACGTCTCGAATTTGAAGAAATGTTTTGCTAAAGAATATCTCACTATTCCGTTACATGAAATCCAAATCAACGAAAAACTTCAATTCATCGAAGAACCCGTCGAAATAATGGATCGTGAGGTTAAAAGACTTAAGCAAAACAAGATACCAATTGTTAAGGTTCGATGGAATGCTCGTAGAGGACCCGAGTTCACCTGGGAGCGTGAAGATCAGATGAAGAAGAAATACCCGCATCTATTTCCAGAAGATTCGTCAACACCTTAAAATTTCGGGACGAAATTTATTTAACGGGTAGGTACTGTAGTGACCCGAACTTTTCCATGTTTATATATATTAATTGAGATTGATATTTACATGATTAAATGTTTCCAACATGTTAAGCAATCAAGCTTGTTAAGTCTTGATTAATTGAAATATGTTTCATATAGACAATTGACCACCCAAGTTGACCGGCGATTCACGAATGTTAAAACTTGTAAAAACGATATGACGATATATATATATGGATATACATATGGTTAACATGAGATTATGATAAGTAAGTATCTCCATAAGTATATTAACAATGAGTTATATACATATAAACAAGACTACTAACTTAAGGATTTCGAAACGAGACATATATGTAACGATTATCGTTGTAACGACATTTAAATGTATATATATCATATTAAGATATATTAATATATCATAATATCATGATAATATAATAATTTAACATCTCATTAGATATAATAAACAATGGGTTAACAACATTAATTGAGATCGTTAACTTAAAGGTTTCAAAACAACACTTACATGTAACGACTAACGATGACTTAACGACTCAGTTAAAATGTATATACATGTAGTGTATTTAGATGTATTAAAATACTTTTGGAAGACTTCAAGACATATATCAAAACACTCATACTTAACGAAAATGGTTACAGTTACTTTCCCATTCTTTTCTTTCATCAAGAATTCTAGTCGTATTCTTACCCGTATTATACACAGCTTCAAAACGTACTTACTATGGGTATATACCAATAGGAACTAGCATGGGATTCCATTCTTGATTATGACATGTATGACTAATCAATTTTAACTTCTACCATGAGCTAGTCAACTAACTAGAACTCCTTTTAACCCCACTCACCACTCACCAATTACCACTCATCATTCACTCCATTTCACTTCCAATTCTCTTTCTAATTCTCTCTCAACACACACACACACTATTATGAACGTATTTTTCCAGTAGTTAATCATCATCTTCATTAAAAATCACTTCAAGAATCAAGCTATAATCATCATAGGAAGAACACTTCAAGAACACTTCAAAAATCCCTTCAAGTTTACTAATTTACTTCCAAGCTTTCTAATCTATTCCAAGTAATCATCTAAGATCAAGAAACCTTTGTTATATACAGTAGGTAATCTTTCTTATTCAAGGTAATATTCATATTCAAACTTTGATTCAATTTCTATAACTATAAACTATCTTAATTCGAGTAAAAATCTTACTTGAACTTGTTTTTGTGTCATGATCCTACTTCAAGAACTTTCAAGCCATCCAAGATCCTTTGAAGCTAGATCATTTCTTGTCACTTCCAGTAGGTTTACCTACTAAACTTGAGGTAGTAATGATGTTCATAACATCATTCGATTCATATATATAAAACTATCTTATTCGAAGGTTTAAACTCGTAATCACTAGAACATAGTTTAGTTAAAACCTGGAAACACGAAAAACACCGTAAAACCGGATTTACGCCGTCGTAGTAACACCGCGGGCTGTTTTGGGTTAGTTAATTAAAAACTATGATAAACTTTGATTTAAAAGTTGTTATTCTGAGAAAATGATTTTTATTATGAACATGAAACTATATCCAAAAATTATGGTTAAACTCAAAGTGGAAGTATGTTTTCTAAAATGGTCATCTAGACGTCGTTCTTTAGACTGAAATGACTACCTTTACAAAAACGACTTGTAACTTATTTTTCCGACTATAAACCTATACTTTTTCTGTTTAGATTCATAAAATAGAGTTCAATATGAAACCATAGCAATTTTATTCACTCAAAACGGATTTAAAATGAAGAAGTTATGGGTAAAACAAGATTGGATAATTTTTCTCATTTTAGCTACGTGAAAATTGGTAACAAATCTATTCCAACCATAACTTAATCAACTTGTATTGTATATTATGTAATCTTGAGATACCATAGACACGTATACAATGTTTCGACCTATCATGTCGACACATCTATATATATTTCGGAACAACCATAGACACTCTATATGTGAATGTTGGAGTTAGCTATACAGGGTTGAGGTTGATTCCAAAATATATATAGTTTGAGTTGTGATCAATACTGAGATACGTATACACTGGGTCGTGGATTGATTCAAGATAATATTTATCGATTTATTTCTGTACATCTAACTGTGGACAACTAGTTGTAGGTTACTAACGAGGACAGCTGACTTAATAAACTTAAAACATCAAAATATATTAAAAGTGTTGTAAATATATTTTGAACATACTTTAATATATATGTATATATTGTTATAGGTTCGTGAATCAACAGTGGCCAAGTCTTACTTCTCGACGAAGTAAAAATCTGTGAAAGTGAGTTATAGTCCCACTTTTAAAATCTAATATTTTTGGGATGAGAATACATGCAGGTTTTATAAATGATTTACAAAATAGACACAAGTACGTGAAACTACATTCTATGGTTGAATTATCGAAATCGAATATGCCCCTTTTTATTAAGTCTGGTAATCTAAGAATTAGGGAACAGACACCCTAATTGACGCGAATCCTAAAGATAGATCTGTTGGGCCTAACAAACCCCATCCAAAGTACCAGATGCTTTAGTACTTCGAAATTTATATCATATCCGAAGGGTGTCCAGGAATGATGGGGATATTCTTATATATGCATCTTGTTAATGTCGGTTACCAGGTGTTCACCATATGAATGATTTTTATCTCTATGTATGGGATGTGTATTGAAATATGAAATCTTGTGGTCTATTGTTACGATTTGATATATATAGGTTAAACCTATAACTCACCAACATTTTTGTTGACGTTTTAAGCATGTTTATTCTCGGGTGATTATTAAGAGCTTCCGCTGTCGCATACTTAAATAAGGACGAGATTTGGAGTCCATGCTTGTATGATATTGTGTAAAAACTGCATTCAAGAAACTTATTTTGTTGTAACATATTTGTATTGTAAACCATTATGTAATGGTCGTGTGTAAACAGGATATTTTAGATTATCATTATTTGATAATCTACGTAAAGCTTTTTAAACCTTTATTGATGAAATAAAGGTTATGGTTTGTTTTAAAATGAATGCAGTCTTTGAAAAACGTCTCATATAGAGGTCAAAACCTCGCAACGAAATCAATTAATATGGAACGTTTTTAATCAATAAGAACGGGACATTTCAAACGCGTCCTAAAAGCAGTTTTTGGAATATCATCCTCCTTTACTCGCATTTGATGATATCCAGAACGTAAATCGATCTTCGAATAAACCGACGAGCCTTGTAGTTGATCAAATAAGTCGTCAATTCTCGGCAGTGGATAACGGTTTTTGATGGTAAGTTTGTTCAACTCTCTGTAGTCAATACACAACTTAAATGTACCATCCTTCTTCTTGACAAACAAAACAGGAGCTCCCCATGGTGATGTGCTTGGTCGAATGAAACCACGTTCTAATAGTTCTTGCAGTTGGCTTTCCAGTTCTTTTATCTCACTGGGTGCGAGTCTATAAAGAGCACGAGCTATTGGTGCAGCTCCTGGTACAAGATCTATTTGAAATTCAACACATCGATGTGGAGGTAGTCCCGATAATTCTTTCAGAAATACATCGGGAAATTCTTTTGCGACGGGAACATCATTGATGCTCTTTTCTTCAGTTTGTACTTTCTCTACGTGTGCTAGAACAGCATAGCAACCTTTTCTTATCAGTTTTTGTGCCTTCAAATTACTAATAAGATGTAGCTTCGTGTTGCCCTTTTCTCCGTACACCATTAAGGGTTCTCCTTCTTCTAGTACAATGCGAATTGCATTTTTATAACATACGATCTCTGCTTTCACCTTCTTCAGCCAGTCCATGCCAACTATTACATCAAAACTCCCTAACTCAGCTGGTATCAAATCAATCTTAAATATTTCGCTACCTAGTTTAATTTCTCGATTCCGGCATATATAATCTGCTGAAATTAATTTACCGTTTGCTAATTCGAGTAAAAATTTACTATCCAATGGCGTCAATAGACAACTTAATTTGGCACAAAAATCTCTACTCATATAGCTTCTATCCGCACCCGAATCAAATAAAACGTAAGCAGATTTATTGTCAATAAGAAACGTACCCGTAACAAGCTCCAGGTCTTCCTGTGCCTCTGCCGCATTAATATTGAAAACTCTTCCGCGGCCTTGTCCATTCGTGTTCTCCTGGTTCGGGCAATTTCTAATAATGTGGCCCGGTTTTCCACATTTATAACAAACTACATTGGCATAACTTGCTCCGACACTACTTGCTCCGCCATTACTCATTCCGACACCATTTGTTCCTTTCGTTCTGTTAACCCCTGGTTCGTAGACCTCACACTTCGCCGCGTTATGACCATTTCTCTTACACTTGTTGCAAAATTTGGTGCAGAACCCCGAGTGATACTTTTCACACCTTTGGCATAGCTGCTTCTGATTGTTGTTGTTGTTGTTGTTGCGGTTGTTATTGTTGTTGGGATGATTGTTGTAGTTGTTGTTGTTGTTGTTGGGCCGTTTGTTGTAATTGTGATTGATGTTGTGATTGTTGGAATAGTTGTTGCGATTATTGTTGTAATTGCTGTTGTTGTTGTATTGGTGATTCTTATCACCGTTTTCCTCCCACTTTCTTTTGACTTGCTTCACATTGGCCTCTTCAGCCACCTGTTCTTTAATTCTTTCCTCAATCTGGTTCACTAGTTTGTGAGCCATTCTACATGCCTGTTGTATGGAGGCGGGCTCATTTGAACTTATATCTTCTTGGATTCTTTCCGGTAATCCTTTCACAAATGCGTCGATCTTCTCTTCCTCATCTTCGAACGCTCTCGGACATAATAGGCACAATTCTGTGAATCGTCTTTCGTACGTGGTAATATCAAATACTTGGGTTCGTAACCCTCTAAGTTCTGTCTTGAGCTTATTGACCTCGGTTCTGGGATGGTACTTCTCATTCATCAAGTGCTTGAATGCTGACCACGGTAGTGCGTAAGCATCATCTTGTCCAACTTGCTCTAGATAGGTATTTCACCATGTTAACGCAGTACCTGTGAAGGTATGCGTAGCGTACTTCACTTTGTCCTCTTCAGTACACTTACTTTTTCCTCTTCAGTACACTTACTTATGGAAAACACCGATTCGACCTTCTCGGTCCACCGTTTCAATCCGATCGGTCCTTCGGTTCCATCAAATTCCAAAGGTTTGCAGGCAGTGAATTCTTTGTAGGTGCATCCTACACAATTTCTTGCGCCGTTAGCTGCATTGCTAGATTCGGAGTTATTGTTGGTATGTAGCGCAGCCTGTACTGTGGCTATGTTTGCAGCAAGAAAGGTACGAAATTCCTCTTCGCTCATATTCATGGTTTGTCGAGTAGTCGGTGCCATTTCCTTCAAATAGTCAAATGAAACAAGTTAATCATACAGAATATTAAGAGTAGTCAATAGTATCTCGTAGCATAATATGAACTCATTTATAAAAGCTTTTTCTTCATATTAGCGTTTTATAAGTTTAAATTCGGGTAGTGCCTACCCGTTAAGTTCATACTTAGTAGCTAATATACAATTCAACTACTACAATTCTATATGAAAAACTGATTATAATAATATTTTGCGTTCAAACTTTTACACAATATTTTACAAACTTACAATAACGCTTATTTTACATATAGCATGAAATATAGCACACAATAACTTTGATACAAGATAGTTGTGAAGATAATTCTAGCTAGTACACAAGTCGTTCAGTAAAGGCAATAAAGACACGTAATTCATACGTCTAGAAACAAGTCATGCATTCTGGTTTTACTAGGACTACTTCCCATCCTTGGTCTTGTGGAACATAACCGTTATGGCCCTTGATAAGACAGCGTGTTGTAATGTCGTCAAAGGGACGAGGGTCACGTAATGTCCAACAGTCCCGTAATAATCTAAAAACCTCATTTCTTACCCCAATTACCGACTCTGTCACTTGTGGGAACGTTTTGTTTAATAGTTGTAGCCCGATGTTCTTGTTCTCACTTTGGTGAGAAGCGAACATTACTAACCCGTAAGCATAACATGCTTCTTTATGTTGCATGTTAGCCGCTTTTTCTAAATCACGAAGTCCTATATTCGAATATATTGAGTCAAAATAATTTCTTAACCCGTTGGGTAAAATAGCATTTGGGTTCCCCGCAATATATGCGTCAAAGTAAACACATCGTAACTTATGGATTTCCCAATGTGATATCCCCCATCTTTCGAACGAAAGCCTTTTATAAACCAAGGCATTTTTGAAACATTCTTCGAATGTTTTACAAACTGATCTCGCCTTAAATAGTTGTGCCGAGGAATTCTGACCGACTCTAGACAAGATTTCATCAATCATGTCTCCAGGTAGGTCTCTTAAAATATTGGGTTGTCTATCCATTTTCTGTTTTTAAACTGTAAAATAGACAAGAGTTAGATTCAAAAAAAAAAATACTTATTAATACAAGCAATTTTTACATATATCATAAAACATAAGCACACTATATTACATATATTACACCACACGAATACAACTATCTTATTCCGACTCGCTCGTTTCTTCTTCTTCTTCGGTTTTGGTTCGTTTTGCCAAGTTTCTAGGGATATATGATGTTCCCCTAATACGAGCCGTCGTTTTCCACATTGGTTTAGAAAAACCTGGTGGTTTAGAGGTTCCCGGGTTATTGTCACAACTTAAGAAATACGGGTCTTGACGATACATATAAAGTTCATCGGGTTTGGAATCAAATTTCTCTATTTTTATGCCCTTTCCCTTATTGTTCTCTTTTGCCTTATTAAATTGTGTTGGGGTAATTTCTATAACATCGTCGGAATCCTTGTCGGGATCCGATTCATCGGAGAATTGGTAATCCTCCCAATACTTTGCTTCCTTGGCGGAAACACCATTGACCATAATTAACTTTGGTCGGTTGGTTGAGGATTTTCTTCTACTTATCCGTTTTATTATTTCCCCTACTAGTTCTATTTCTTCTTCCGGTTTCGATTCTTCTTCCGGTTCCGATTCTTCTTCCGGTTCCGACTCTTCTTCCGGTTCCTCTTCGGGAACTTTTGAATCAGTGCACGAATCATTCCAATTTACATTTGACTCTTCATTATTATTAGGTGAGTCAATGGGACTTGTTCTAGAGGTAGACATCTATCACATAATATCAAACAAATTAAGAGATTAATATATCACATAATATTCACATGTTAAAAATATATAGTTTCCAACAAAATTTGTTAAGCAATCATTTTTCAAGTAAACACGGTCGAAGTCCAGACTCACTAATGCAAAATTCTGGTTCTCTAAGACCAACGCTCGGATACCAACTAAAATGTCCCGTTCATATTGATTATAAACGTTCCATATTAATTGATTTCGTTGCGAGGTTTTGACCTCTATATGAGACGTTTTTCAAAGACTGCATTCATTTTTAAAACAACCATAACCTTTATTTTATCAATAAAGGTTTCAAAAGCATTACGTAGATTATCAAATAATGATAATCTAAAATATATTGTTTACACACGACCATTACATAATGGTTTACAATAGAATATATTACATCGACATATGTTTCTTAAATGCAGTTTTTACACAATATCATACAAACATGGACTCCAAATCTTGTCCTTATTTTAGTATGAAATAGCGGAAGCTCTTAGTATTCACCTGAGAATAAACATGCTTTAAACGTCAACAAAAATGTTGGTGAGTTATAGGTTTAACCTATATATATATATGTATATCAAATCGTAACAATAGACCACAAGATTTCATATTTCAATACACATCCCATACATAGAGATAAAAATCATTCATATGGTGAACACCTGGTAACCGACATTAACAAGATGCATATATAAGAATATCCCCATCATTCCGGGACACCCTTCGGATATGATATAAATTTCGAAGTACTAAAGCATCCGGTACTTTGGATGGGGTTTGTTAGGCCCAATAGATCTATTTTTAGGATTCGCGTCAATTAGGGTGCCTGTTCCCTAATTCTTAGATTACCAGACTTAATAAAAAGGGGCATATTCGATTTCGATAATTCAACCATAGAATGTCGTTTCACGTACTTGTGTCTATTTTGTAAATCATTTATAAAACCTGCATGTATTCTCATCCCAAAAATATTAGATTTTAAAAGTGGGACTATAACTCACTTTCACGGATTTTTACTTCGTCGGGAAGTAAGACTTGGCCACTGGTCGATTCACGAACCTATAACAAATATGTACATATATATCAAAGTATATTCAAAATATATTTACAACACTTTTAATACATTTTGATGTTTTAAGTTTATTAAGTCAGTTGTCCTCGTTAGTAACCTACAACTAGTTGTCACAACTCAATGTATATATATTTTTGGAATCAACCTCAACCCTGTATAGCTAACTCCCACATTACTGCATATAGAGTATCTATGGTTGTTCCAAATAATATATACACATGGGTCGATATGATATGTCAAAACATTTGCATACGTGTCTATGGTATCCCAAGATTACATAATATATTAGAATACATGTATAATACAATATAAGTTAGCTAGGATATGATTAATATAGATTTGTTACCAATTTTCACGTTGCTACAACAAGAAAAATTATCCAATCTTTTTTTACCCATAACTTCTTCATTTTAAATCCGTTTTGAGTGAATAAAATTGCTATGGTTTCATATTGAACTCTATTTTATGAATCTAAACAGAAAAAGTATAGGTTTATAGTCGGAAATATAAGTTACAAGTCATTTTTGTAAAGGTAGTCATTTCAGTCGAAAGAACGACGTCTAGATGACCATTTTAGAAAACATACTTCCACTTTGAGTTTAATCATGATTTTTGGATATAGTTTCATGTTCATAAGAAAAATCATTTTCCCAAAAGAACAACTTTTAAATCAAATTTTATCATAGTTTTTAATTAACTAACCCAAAACAGCCCGCGGTGTTACTACGACGGCGTATGTCCGGTTTTACAGTGTTCTTCGTGTTTCCAGGTTTTAAATCATTAAGTTAGCATATTATATAGATATAGAACATGTGTTTAGTTGATTTTAAAAGTCAAGTTAGAAGGATTAACTTTTGTTTGCGAACAAGTTTAGAATTAACTAAACTATGTTCTAGTGATTACAAGTTTAAACCTTCGAATAAGATAGCTTTATATGTATGAATCGAATGATGTTATGAACATCATTACTACCTCAAGTTTTCTGGATAAAGCTAATGGAAATGAGAAAAATGGATCTAGCTTCAAAGGATCATTGGATGGCTTGAAAGTTCTTGAAGCAGAATCATGACACGAAAACAAGTTCAAGTAAGATTTCCACTCGAAATAAGATTGTTATAGTTATAGAAATTGAATCAAAGTTTGAATTTGAGTATTACCTTGTATTAGAAATATATCTTACTGTAAATAAGAAAGATTTCTTGAGGTTTGATGATCACTCTACAAGATTGGAAGTAAGCTAGCAAACTTGGAAGTATTCTTGATTTTATGAAACTAGAACTTGTAGAATTTATGAAGAACACTTAGAAATTGAAGATAGAACTTGAGAGAGATCAATTAGATGAAGAAAATTGAAGAATTAAAGTGTTTGTAGGTGTTTTTGTTAGTTGGTGTATGGATTAGATATAAAGGATATGTAATTTTGTTTTCATGTAAATAAGTCATGAATGATTACTCATATTTTTGTAATTTTATGAGATATTTCATGCTAGTTGCCAAATGATGGTTCCCACATGTGTTAGGTGACTCACATGGGCTGCTAAGATCTGATCATTGGAGTGTATATACCAATAGTACATACATCTAAAAGCTGTGTATTGTACGAGTACGAATACTGGTGCATACGAGTAGAATTGTTGATGAAACTGAACGAGGATGTAATTGTAAGCATTTTTGTTAAGTAGAAGTATTTTGATAAGTGTCTTGAAGTCTTTCAAAAGTGTATGAATACATATTAAAACACTACATGTATATACATTTTAACTGAGTCGTTAAGTCATCGTTAGTCGTTACATGTAAGTGTTGTTTTGAAACCTTTAGGTTAATGATCTTGTTAAATGTTGTTAACCCATTGTTTATTAAATCAAATGAGATGTTAAATTATTACATTATCATGATATCATGATGTATTAATATATCTTAATATGATATATATACATTAAATGTCATTACAACGATAATCGTTACATATATGTCTCGTTTCAAAATCATTAAGTTAGTAGTCTTGTTTTTACATATGTAGTTCATTGCTAATATACTTAATGATATGTTTACTTATCATAATATCATGATAACTATATATATATATCCATATATATGTCATCATATAGTTTTTACAAGTTTTAACGTTCGTGAATCGCCGGTCAACTTGGGTGGTCAATTGTCTATATGAAACCTATTTCAATTAATCAAGTCTTAACAAGTTTGATTGCTTAACATATTGGAAACACTTAATCATGTAAATAACAATTTCATTTAATATATATATATATAAACATGGAAAAGTTCGGGTCACTACAATAAACGTCCTATCTGTACCCGAATCAAACAATACTCTAGCAGGTATTGAGTTGATCATGAACATACCAGTTATGACATCATCATTATTGGTTGCAGCCTCAACTGTCATCTGAAAGGCCCTTGCTTCCATAGTCGGCGGGTTCTTTCTCTTCTGTCCACTTGAGGCTGTGGTACCCCCGACAGATGCCGAACGCGCCCCTGACCCTGCCCCGAAACTTGCACCCTTCGATGCCTGATAACTTGCTGAACGGTGACCCGGCTGGTGACAACTGCAACACACATTCTCCCTAAAGGAACACCCCTGAGATTCATGACCAACCATACCACATCTCAAACATCTCCTCGTTGTCTCAGAACACTGCCCACTGTGAGAAGACTTACAACCTTTACACCATTCTCTCCTTTCCGAACTAGACCCTAAACTTTCTTGATTACCTTTACCCTTTTGTCTAAACCCAAACGATTTCTTAGACTTAGAACCTGACTGACTGGTAGCCTGACTACCCTGCGATACCACATTCCCTTTATTCATACCCCTTGCTGCTCTAACATCACTTTCTACCATATTTGCCATCACAAAAGCTCGAGATAACGTCGGTGCTGACCTCACAAAGGTCCTAAACTCAGGTAAAATCATGTTCACAAAATGCTGAATCCTGGATTGCTCATCCGGCACCCATTGTTGCACAAACATTAACTTGTCCATGTATTTCTCAATTACCTCATCAATTGACATCTGAGGTGTCATCCGCATTTCCAAAAACTCCATTTTGATTCTATTCATGTCAAACATATTTCACATACCTTACCGTAAAACTGCTCCCAAGTGATCATTCTAACTTGTTTGGAGGAACACTTGCTATTACCGAATCCCACCACACCGTAGCCCTGTCTTTCAACAACCTACTGGTATAAGTCACCTTCAGTTCTGGTTCACACTGACATACCTCAAATGCCTTTTCAACCTCTCGTAACCAATTAAGAGTCACAGATGGATCAGAACTTCCCGAGAACGGAGACGGTCCACAATCTCGGAATTGTTTAAAGGTACATCTTTTTGGTGGTTGAAATTGTTGTTGGAATTGCTGTTGTGGGAACGATTGTTGATATATGGGTGGCTGTACTTGGTTCATCATCAATGGATTTGAGTACTGGTAGTAACTCTGTGGTGGCATGACATGCTGAAGGAATTGGTTCTGTAATAGGTATTGGCAAGGTTGTAAAAAATGCTATTCGGGGATTAATCGGTCGGAGCATTTGAAGGATTAATCGGCAATTCGTAGATTAATCGTGGATTAATCGGATGTTGACCAATGTTGACTTTTATAAATAATTATAACAAAAATAAATATTAAATATAAATATATTAAATTTAACAGTTTCAAAAATGAATATTTTATTGAATAAATATTTTTTGGCCGAATTACTCCGTTTAATCCTAAATTAATCCCGATTAATCCTGTTTGATCGTGTTTGACCGAATTAATCGGCGTTGACCGTTTTTTATAGCGAATTACACTAAACTTAACGAAAATGTTAAATTTCCATTTAATCACCGATTAATCGCCATTTAATCCCGTTTTTTGCAACACTATGTATTGGTACTGGTTTTAGGGTATTTGCGGTACAGTGTGTGATTGAGCCGTGGCAAAACCCGGTGGTGTATCCTCATTACCCGACTGTCTAGCTAACTCAAGCTCAGCAACCTTCTCTTGAGCTTCTTTGAGTTTACCTTCAAGTTCATGTACATATTCAGCCTGGTAAACCTCAACCTCCTCCTCCTCATCTGGAGCACTGAATGTTCCGGGGTGGATCTGGTTTGTAGCATTCGCATCCCTATTATCTGCCATCTGTGCTAAAAAACACTCGCACAAAAGCTTAGTGAATAAATGTTAGCTTACTAAACACTAACATGCACAACATCCTACATTCACTTAGCCCCACCCCACGGACATGTTTGACTTAACTCAGGGTTTAGGAACAATTGAGCGCACATAATTGCTGCTAAACCACGCTCTGATACCAACTTGTAATACCCTGATTTTTTTTTCACAACGAAAGTACATATAATTGCCAAAGCAACCCTGTTTAACGTTTACAAACCATTGTTAAGAAATCAACTTGATTAACATTCGTTACAACTTTCTAAAACGACGGTGTTACTTAAAAACAGTACCAAAGAGAAATCATTAGAGTTAAGCTCATAGTCAAACATGTCTTCGACCCGTCCGCAATACCCGTCCTAAGCAGCAAACTTGTAACACCCTGATTTTTTTTTATCACGGCGGAAGTACATATAATTGCCAAAGTAACCCTGTTTAACGTTTACAAACCATTGTTAAGAAATCAACTTGATTAACATTCATTACAACTTTCTAAAACGACAATGTTACTTAAAAATAGTACAAAAGAGAAATCATCAGAGTTAAGCTCATAGTCAAACATGTCTTTGACCCGTCCGCAACACCCGTCCTAAGCAGCAATACCTAAACCTGCAAGGGGTGGAAATATGGGGGGAATTAGCACAACTGCTAAGTGAATGGATACTATCTAATAGACCAACCAAGCATAAGCATATCAGGAAGGGTAGAAGGAATGATAGGATGATGGAATATCTTATCGAAAACAGGATCACTTATTGCAACCTCGAGAATGGGATCATTATATAACTTCGGAAGACAGCTTTATCGGCAACAACAACATGAGGATAAACAGTGGGAAAAAACAAAGTTTGCTTCATATGACCTGGACGAAGTCATCAACATCTGGTCCCATTGCGAGGTACTGACTTGAATATGTCATGAATGACTCCAAGTAATGTCTTTAAAATGAGCAAATGCACAGCGGAAGACTTAATTCATACCTGAGAATAAACATGCTTAAAAGTGTCAACCAAAAGGTTGGTGAGTTCATAGGTTTATCATAACAATCATTTCAGTATATTAATAGACCACAAGATTTCCGTTTATAAATATATGTACACTCGCAAGTGTGTAAAAGTACTCTATAAGTTGTAGGCACCCGGTAACAAGCCTTAACGTTCATGTTTTACCCTCTGAAGTACACCAGATCAGGTGTGTTTAAAATAACCTCGAAGTACTAAAGCATCCCATAGTCAGGATGGGGTTTGTCAGGCCCAATAGATCTATCTTTAGGATTCGCGCCTACCGTACATAGACAAGTAGTTTAATGTTACCAAGCTAAGGGTATATTTCTGTTTTAAACCCACATAGAATTAGTTTTAGTACTTGTGCCTATTTCGTAAAACATTTATAAAACAGCGCATGTATTCTCAGCCCAAAAGTATATATAAAAAGGGAGTAATGAAACTCACCTATTGTATTTTGTAGTAAAAATACATATGACTATCTTGAACAATGCAGGGTTGGCCTCGGATTCACGAACCTTAGAGCAACAAGTTCCAAAAATTATGCCACAGTCCAAGTTCGAACCCGACCTCTCGGTTAAACCCACAACTCCCTGAACCATCACTCTGTCTGTTTCATTTCTGATTTATCTCACAGACTAAATTTATTTAACCGTATATTTCTGTTTTCTTTTTCATTTTCATTCATCATCATTATTACAGAGTATCATAATTCTATCGTTTATCTTTATCAAGATTATAAACTCGTCATCTAAATCATAATTATAAGTCATAATTCATGATCATAATCATATATCATAACCGCACTCTCGTAACTAACATCATTCACCCGTATTCATCACCTCATCGTCATCAATATCATGATTAACCTCTCGTTACCATTATTATCGTTCTTTCTACGGACCATCATCATCTATATCATTTCGTTTACCTCATCATCATACATATTATCAAGCATTACCATGAAATTGAACATCTCGATATATTAGCAAAATCACAAGCCCAAATTATTAACCTCATTACTATAATTTCACAAGCCCAACTAATAGTTAGCACACTGATTACTAGCCCAAAATTTCGGCCCATTTTAACAAGATCATAATAAAATGGAGGTTCGTTTGAGTAGTATTGAAAGGTAAAGGGAATAATGGCAGACAACTAACAACTACGTTACACCCCACCATTAAAAACGTCATTTTCATCTTCATTTAAATAAAAAAAATTGTACAATAGCTGTAGCAGTGTTGTGGTGTTGGTTGTATTCACGAAAATCAAACAGAAATAATTTATTCGGGTATGGTGATCATGGTGGTGTAATGGTGGTTGTAGGGTGTTGATAAAGTGGCAGAGATGTGGGGATAATGGTTGCAGTGGTGGTGGTTTCGGAGTTACAAAGAATAAAGACGAGAGGAAAGGTGATTTTATGTGAGTTACGATGATGGTTGGTGATAGAGGGAGGTGGTTTCTAGGCCGCCGGAGGTTCAAGGTTAGAGAGAGATAAGAGAGATTAAGATGGTTCACGGTTATGATGATCCTGATGAAATGGTTTCGTTGGTGATGGTGACTCGTACAACAGGCTGCAACAATAGTCAACACCAGAGATTCTTGAGTTGAATTCGAGCTTCATAGCAACCATGACAGGAAGATAACTATCGAAGGGTTTGTTCGATCAATGAATAGAACAGGAACCGTAAGTAACTTATGGTGTTTGGTTCGAATGGGTTTTAATGATGGTGATATGCGTTTGATGGTGGGTTGGAAGTGATTGAAGGGTCTTCGAAAGATAGCAAGTATGTGTGGGTTTCTGTGGAGAACGAATGGTAGAAATACTCGGAATGGCAATAGTCCTTGTTAGAGTAGTAACACAAGTAATACAAGTGGGTTTTTGTTCGAGCATGGTGACGGTTTAGTGGGTGCAAGGTGATGATGTTTGTGGTTTAGTGGGTGCAAGGTGATGATGTTTGTGGTTTAGTTCGTAGGTGTACATACAAATAAAAACAGAAAAGAGCTCGAGTGGTGATGGAAATGGATTTACAAAGTGTTCGAAAGAGGAACAAGAGAAAGAAAGATCGTTGAAATGGTGGATTTTGTTATTAAAGATCCATGAAAGTGTTTATATATATACACGGATATATCTCTGTAACCTAATATGTATATACATGCATTATCTCAAGAGATTATTTAATGACATAAACCAAAACAGTAAACTCAAACAATTGTTGATTTGTGTGGGGATGGCAGTTTGACAAAAAGAGAATGCAGAAGAAAATGTGAAAAGTAGATAGGGATTGCTTAGCAAATTCATACGAATATATATATATATATATATATATATATATATATATATATATATATATATATATATATATATATATATATATATATATATATATCTTTATGATTTATATGTAATTAATAAATATATTAATAATAATAATAATACTAATAATGATAAAAATACTAATGATAATAATAATAGAAGTAATAATAAAATTTCAATAACACTAATAATAATAATAATAAAGTAATTACAATAAAGATAATAAATAAATAAAAATGATAATTTTCAATAATCATGTAAATAATGATATTAATAATGATATTCATAATATTAGTAATAATAATAATAATATTAGTACAATAGTTATATTTTTATCTTGTAATCACACTTAATATGTTAATATACAACTTATTAAATTTATTAATACTAATATAATTATTTACAAATATAATTGTATATATTCACATTCTTAGTTACAATTAAAGGTTCGTGAATCGTCGGGATTACTCAAAGGTCAAATGTATATATGAACACACTTCCAAGATTTGAGACTTTAACATTACAGACTTTGCTTATCGTGTCAAACTTATAAAATAAATTATGTTTAAATTTGGTCGGAAATTTCCGGGTCATTACAGATGTAAAATTGAAACATGCACTTTAAAGTGATTCAACACACTTAAATAAAAAGATGAAATGGGGATTCTGAGACTGCACTCGGTAAAAACTCCGGTATTCATGCCAACATAGCGGGCCAGAAACTCTAGCATCTTTTTTCCAGATTCCGGCACGATCATATCGTCAACAGATAACCCCAGGGTTTCTCTCAATTTCGAACACTGTTCATGGGTCACATTGCTAGTATTGATATTTAGACTTACTTTCGACATGAGAAAAATCGAAAAAGAGAAGAATTAGTACCTTAAGTGACGACTGAAGCATGTAAGACTTGATTGGAAAAAAGAAGAGAGAAGAGGATTATAAAAAATAAAGAAGCAGATGAAATCATAAACTGATATTGCCGGCAAGTAACCGTCCCATCAAAATCAGAAATTCAAACCACTCTTGGTTATCACGCCTTGAAATTACCTCTATACCCTTGACTATTAACGGTACGGTAGTTAAATGGCGAGGGCAAAAAAGGAATTACGCAAAGAGATGCAAAAAAAGGAATTATGCAAAGAGATGCTATAATGACAAATCAGAAATGTCTAATCATCACTTAGAGCATGCATAGAGTTTAATTTCACGAAGCTTCAATCAGAGTAATCGCTTCCTAAATTTAAACTGGGGCTTGATAGTGTACCCCATCTCCTAGATCTATGCGAAGCTAGGTAACCGAAGATAACGATCGGAGGTAGTAATCCACAAAGGTATCCCGCTTACCAAGACCATAGATACTAGGTTGAGTCACGAGATTGCCTAGGCTAAAGGCAAAATATGAGCGATATCACCACTTTCTATTCTTACCGCCCAGGTGAGAAAAGAGGAATGAACCAGCAATACTTTCCTGACTTCCTGAATCTCCACAATCGACAGAAAAGAAAGTCAATTGGATCCTTTTATGCCCACATTGAAGACCGATTAAAGCATTTGAAGCTGAAGAAACCCTAAAAATGTTCTACAAGCAGAAGACGTGATCCCCGGATAGAACACTCTCAATTCATACCATATTCATCACATACAACTCACAATGATGCATCTCTGTATCTTAGTGACGTAAAGTAAGATAACTTCTTACTACCTTCGGAGAATCGCCAACAAGCATACTTCATTATCCCACACACCCAATTCATCATTCATAGTGATCAAATCAACCTTACCTTGTTCTAGTAACAAGGTATCCGAAAAGTACACAAACACTAATAATCTATGTAAATGGTTAGAACAATTAAAATGACCAACAATATATTAAAACAAGTGTTATAACGAAACATATATGGTTTAATGAATTCATTTATGGAGCCTACGTGTGTTTTTTTGCAAATTAATACACCCTATACAATTTTTACACGAAAATTAATAACCCCTAAACTCGAATTCACGACCTCTCAAATCAAGAGGTTATCATGATACCGGACAAAATGGGTGGGCACGCCCAGTTTGTTGTCCGAGCAAAGACGACGAATACTTGTTATTGGATTAGTACTCTAAACGACTACCCATTTGATCTAAACAGAGTCCAGTAACTTTCTTTTTCATCTTTTGTTGACACATTTCAAACTTTGGCACGTGCCCCTCTTATTATAAGATGGCTCGTCTAGGTACGTGCCATAGCACATATATACATATACATATATATGGTTATAGTGAAAAAAATAGTACTGACTGACTACTGAGTAATAAGCATGGCAATAATCCAAATTAACAATATACTTTGCACAAAGTATCACTAATTCAATCTCTCACAACATCAATGGCTGTTTCTCCTCTTCGTTGATCTCTTTCCTCCTTAAACCTCCTCAAAACCCCATCAATTGCAATCTCGAAAGCGTCTTTCATTCCGCCATCACTATACACAATTTTCGGTATAATTTCGATAACACTTTCCCTCTTCTTTCGCACTTGTTCCTTGCTATAACTCTCCAATACATCCCTTACTGATATCTTTCCACTTGAAACGTCATCATGATCTATAAAAACCGAGTAACTCTCCGGTTCATCAGGCAAGTACCATTCATATTGATCGTACATTGTCCTAGTCCAAAACAAAACTGGCACTGAACCCGCAATCATGCAATCAAAAACAGAACGTCTAGTGAAACTATCACCTCTTGGTTGCAAACAGAATTCGGACCCTAATAACGTCTCCATTATCGCCGAGCTTCCATTAGCGCAAAGAGTCACTGCACAATCCACCACTCGACAAGTACCCGATGGATCTAGCAAAACATGTCACAGGATCATTTATCAATTATTGTACCACTTAAATATTAGCAATAGTACTTTATATGGATATCACTTTACCTTTTCCTCGCACTATAAAACTGTCGTATAGTATAACTAATAATCGGGATAAAATGGGTGCAGCTAGCTAATTGGCCTAGCCATTTTTATAAGTGTGGTGGCACGACCACCAATCATAAAGAAGTTGTCAATGTTAACATTTATAGGTTTGTATAAGCAGTTACGGTTTGATCAATTTAATATGATGATGACTGTACACGCTTACGAGTACACTATAAAATTTTAATCCAACAATTAACGTACTCCATTAGCAAAATACTATCACGTATCGTTTTTTTTTTAAAAGGCAAGCATTTTATAAATAAAAAATTAGCGAGAAGCTAGACAAAACACGAACACAACACAACTAAAGCGACCAACCAAACAACACAAAACCTACACCACAAGACCAACAACTCAGATGACAAAAAACCGGAAATAATAACACAAGGAACTACGATGACAACACTAAAAAACAACACAACGAGCTACGAAACAAAACAGAACCTATGAGTCTACATTCGAGCCTTCATCCTCTTAACAAAAAAAATTAGATTATGATAGTAAAGAATAAATATAGTTAGTAAAGAATAAATTACTATAGTTGGAAAAAGAAAACTTGTTATTTTCATTAGTACCATAAAAATATAAATTAATTATACTTTTGGCCTACTAAATTTATCACTTAAACGTAATCAATCAAGTCCTCCTAACTTATATTTTAATAAACAATTACCAGCAATCAACAGTTAGATTTTAGAATGTATAATAACGTTGTTCTGTTTTGATAAATAACCAGAAATCGAAACGATTTGAGGATTGAACGAAGTGGTCAAATCCTGAGTGCCTTTTAGTATGTAAGTACAATATTTCTAGCATATGAATTATGAAATATACTTACATTTAGAGTTAGATTCGCCACTTCTACTCAGTGACTCATTCCGGCATGTTCGCAACAATAATCCTCTGATATCATCACCGATATCATCACGAGCTGCACCCACGAAGGTAAAAAGGCTGGTTCGGTTGTAAGCTCGAACAAAGTTTTGCCACGTTTGAATATCGTTAACCGAAAGAGGGTGAAATCCGGTGGGGTAAGGTATACCGATGTCATGGTAGTCACCAGGCGCTCTCTCGATAGTGAGTCGCGTTAGATTTTCCATTTCGGGCATATTTAAAAACTTGGACCCCCATTTCTTTTCCGGGTCGGTTAACCGACGAAAATCCCATGTGATCCGTCCTAAAACCAGAAAATGATCAGAGCCGTTGGATTTGTTCCAGTATGGTTGTGATTGGACCCACTCTATTAATTTCACACCATGAAAATCACGTTCTTCGTTAGTACTTTCAGAAAACAGATATTTTCCTACCGCAAGTCCACCGTAAAAAGGTATGTAGAATGCTGTAGCTGATTCTGGCTCTAATGTCTTGCATTCGTGTCTCATGATCCTATTATGAAAAATAATTTCGGATGAAAATTGATTCGTGCGATGCCAAGTTTCAACTAAGCTGGCCGGAATTATCCCGGTCAGCTCACTGGCAGTTGTTCCGTAGCCGCCATTAGTTGCTACGCCACACTGCCAGTGCCAGGGATCTAAATCTAAATTTCCACACGGAGTTATTAAATCCGAGTTGAACATGTTTGGGAGTTCATAGACGTAAATGTTTCCGTCTTCACATACAGCAACCGACGGTGGTGGTGATGAAACCACTACTGCCACCGGCTGACGCGTGTGAAGGGAGTAGTGTGTAGAGAGTAGGAGGATTTGGATGATGAATATTGAGAATATGAAGAGGGAAACTAGTGGGTGTGAAGTAATTTGAGAGTGTATGGAGTAAAAAACTTTGTTTATGAAGCTGGATTTTTTTAAAATGAACATGATGAAATTGGGAAAGAGTTATTTAGAACAGGAGGTATAGCAGGGTTTTTTATGGTAACAGCCATTGCACGGACCTTCAAATAAATTTACGAACCGACAACTTTAATGTTTTAATTAGAAGGATGGTTTTTGTTTAGTTGTATCATGCTTGTTCGTTATGTTAGGTGGTACGGAGTATGTATATACAAACCAAAGGGAGCTTATTGTATTGTCCGATGTTTTGAACTTATTGTTGGTCAATATAATCTTTTCTTTATTGTACCGGCAATTAGACCTGCCATGTTATATGGATCGGAGTGTTGGCCAATGACGAAGGCGCAAGAGAGGAGGATGGAGGTGGCAGAGATGAGGATGCTTAGGTGGACATGCGGTAAAACCATGTTGGATATGATTCCAAATAGTGTTTTTAGGGAGAACCTGAAAGTTAGAAGCATCATCGAAAAACTAAGAGAAGAACGGCTACGATGGTTTGGGCATGTGAGAAGGCGACCTTTGACTGCACCTGTTAGGAGAGTAGAGGCACTTACGGTTGACGGCGTACGGAGAAGGGGTAAACCTACTCGTAGGTGGGAGGATAGAATAAAGCTCGACTTGAAGGAGCTTTTATTGACCGAGGACATGACTTCTGATAGGATTGCGTGGAGGACTAGAATTAGAATAGAAGAGTAGGTCTGTGTTTGTTTGGGTGTTGGTTTGTTTGTGTGTATGTGTGTTTGTGTGTTCGTCGGTCTGTGTGTTTGTGTTTTTGTGTCTTCCTTTTTTTGTGTTTTTGTTTGTTTGTTTCGTCATATAGCGTGTTTTTCTGCGCTTTGTCTATTACCGGGCCCCCTTTTTTTTACTGGTTATGTTTGTGTGTGCTTGTTTGTGTTTGTTTATATTCATGCTTAGGGTTTAGGTAGTGGTTGCGGGTTTGTTTGTTTGTATGTCTATTTCTTTGCTTTATGTATGTTGCTGTATGTATGTTTGTATGCGTTTGTGGGTCGGCTATTATGTATGTTTGTATGTATGCTCGTGGGTAAGTTTCAAGTTTTCATGTTATTTGTTTGGTTACGTACGGTTTCTTATATGCATGTACGTATGTATGTACGTACGTACGTACGTATGTTTGTTGGTCTGTGTTTCTAGGTTTGTATGTTTTGTTGTGTTTAGGGTTGCTTGTTTGCGGGCATCTATGTTTTTTTTTTTTTTTTTTTTCGTAGCATCTCTCGTTTTGTCCTGAGCTCCGCCCTACTGTCTAAGATACGCCTTCTTTTTCCCTATATATATATATATATATATATATATATATATATATATATATATATATATATATATATATATATATATATATATATATATATATATAGTGGTAGGATCAAGAGGGAAGTAACCATTCGGGGGGAAGCGGGGGGAAGCAAAAACTTTTTTTTTTCGTTTTTTGAAAAAACTTTGTTCACGAACATTATAGATGAGATGAAAATATGAACATTTAGTAGAGACACTTTGTGATAAATGTTTTTATTTTGGCCGAAAAACGCTCGAAGAAGTAATATATAACAATTATCGTGTTTTTCGAGCGTATTTTGAGGTTTTAGCTATTGGGGTTTAGATATTAGGGTTTAGATATTAGGATTTATAGTATTTAGATATTAGGATTTAGAAATTTAGGGTTTAGGGTTTAGATTTAGGGTTTAGATTTAGGATTTAGATTGAGTTTTTAACACGAACGGTTTAGAGTTTAGGGTTTAGGGTTTGGTGTTTTGGGTTTATTCCATAAACCCAAAACACCAAACCCTAAACCCTAAACCCTAAACTCTAAATCGGGCTAAATTTTACTTCACAAAACATGAAGAAAAAAAACATTCATATTCTTCACGAACAATATTATCTTGAATGTTATTTTTGTCGATCGTTTTTCCGCCTAAATAATAACATTCATCACGAAGTGTCTCTTCTAAATGTTCATATTTTTGTGTGATCTTGATGCCGGAAAAAAAAAATTCAAAAAAAAAAAAATTTGCTTCCCCCCGCTTTCCCCCGATTGGTTACTTCCCCATTGATCCTGCCCCTATATATATATATATATATATATATATATATATATATATATATATATATATATATATATATATATATATATATATACACTCTCACTATTAGTTTTTTTTTTTTTTTTCATACACGACTCTGTTAAGCTAGGCTTAGCAAGCGTCGATTTATTGGCGACTTGACTGCCGCTTAGAGCCTAAATTGAACTCCAGGCACGATGTAAAACATATGAAAATTTGATTCTACCATTTTCATGGCGTCTCTGTTTATTTTATTTTTTATTTTCTTATTTATTATTACTATTTTTTTATATATTTATCTATTTATTTCATGTTTTTGTTTTAAAGTTACTTAATTTATTTCTTTTTGTTTTTTATTCTCATTCTTTATGGCCGGATTTATGGCCGGAGGTCCCCTTGAAAGCAATCTCTTTACCCGTCGAATAGAGAGAGGGAGGACTTTCTCCGCTCTTGTAAGTGTTTAACTCGGGGTGGAGAAATGATTTCTCTTTATTCTAGGATAGAGGAAGGATTGTCTACATTGTGACAACCCGGAAATTTCCAATCAAATTTAAACTTTATCTTTATATTATTCCGACACGATAAGCAAAGTTTGTTAAGTTAAATCTCAAGAATTTTAAATTGTGTTCATACATTCATTATAACCTCGACCAAATTCAGACGATTCACGAACCGTTATATATAAATAAATATGTATATATATGTATATATATATATATATTATAACTTGAGAATATTAATAAAGTATTAAACGTATAATACTTTACATGATCGTATTTATTTCAATATGTTTATCGATGGAATTAGAAGATAATATCAAATTGTTGATTTATCAGATACATTATGATATAATTACGGGTCTATGTTATGAGGTCCACTGTGATTTAACAAATCTATTCTTTTTGACAACATTCGGAAAATGGTAAAGTGATTTATAAGTAAGAACGTGAAGTGTAAATAACTTAGATGTTGGATATCGACAAGTTAAGTAACTCGACATTTTTCATTAAGATGATTTCATACGTTTATTTAACCTTTGAACTTTATCCCATGCTTCACCAACAAACTGTAATTTAAAAACTTGAAACCTATTATGAATATATATGATTCTACTTTTTTAAAAACATTTTATGATATAACGATTTCCATTATTTTAACCTTTAAACAAAATGATTCTTAAAAATATATTTGGTTTTAGAAAATAAAATTATTATATTTATTTGATTTAGTTTCAAACGTACAAAAACGTTTTCAGTTTAAAAAGAACTTTATTATTAAAACGTATATAACTTTTATAAATATCTAGAACCACTTTTGACAACTCATTACTTAACCAGTATGATAAAGATAACGATATTTATATTTTATTTTATTAAATATATATAATGATTTAAATTAATATTATATATATTTATACGCGTATTATACGTACATAGTTTTATATTTTTACTATACTTAAACTTTACCTTTACTTTATTTTTACTTTACTTTAACTTTAATAATTCACTTTAATAATTCATACTTTAATAATTCACTTTAATAATTCATACTTTAATAATTCACTTTAATAATTCATACTTTAATAATTCACTTTAATAATTCATACTTTAATAATTCACTTTAATAATTCAAAAATCTATTATAAATAGAATTCAATATGTTTCATTATTTCATAGAAACTTGAAAATATTTTTCTCTAAACTCTCTCAATCGATTTACATATATATATTTACTCCGTATTATTTCAAGATATTATTAGTATACATAAAATATTACGTCAGAGTGCTGTCCGAGTGATTTTGAAATTGTTTTTCGAGTGGGATTGGATTAAGGAAATTATGGGTTATAGCTATGGAGGTGATTGGTATGGTTCATGGGTATGCTCGTGAGGTCAATATAGTGTTTATCATCTCCGTTGCGTCTACGTACCTTTCCTGCAATATTGAATCTCAATATTGATACGTGAGTACTCATAATTTAACTTTTACATACTAATAGTGTATCCCTGACTAGTGCTCGAGTATATAGGATTATGCATGTTTGTACTTTTGATATTGCCTTTAGTTAGGTTATGTTGAATCCTGAATTAGTTATATATGCGACTGAGATAAGGTATAAGATATGCATGTCGTTGGAAAGCTAGCGAAAAATTAAGAACTTTTCATTTAGATATCGAATGATTTCGATGAACGGATTTGAAGTTATAGTCCATCGAATTTTTGTATTATTATTAAAAATAATTATTATTATCGTCGTTCTAGTTTTATCTTATTATTATTATTATTATTATTATCTTTATTAATAAAAGGATTTATCCTTAAAAATTGTTATTTTTTTTATTATTACTATCGTTATTATCGTTAAAGTTATAATTAGTATTATTATTATTATCCAATTATTATTATTATTATTATTATTATTATTATTATTATTATTATTATTATTGGTATTATTATTATTATTATTATTATCATTATTAATATATATATCATTATTTAAAAATGGTTATTGTTATTGTTATTATTATTATTACTATATTATCATTAAGATAATTATTAGTATTATCGTTAATAATGTTATAGTAACTATCATTATTAATATTAGTGTAATTAAAACAAATATTTGTAACACCTAATTATTTTGATTACTATTATTATCATTATTACGAACACGATATAAAAGACGATTAAAAGCTATTAAACGAAACGATTAGGAAATAATGGGTAAGAGTATCATGATGAAATTAAAATATTATAAGATATTGATTTAGATAAAATTATCGTTCTTATTATTTTTATCATTACTATTATTATTAAAATTATCGTTAGTATTAAAACTATCATTTTAACAAAAATTATCATTTTAATAGAAATGTCATTGTTACTATAAAATATCATTATTATTATTATTTTAAATAGAATTATTATTTTAAAGATAATATTAAAAATTGTCGTAAATATTAAAGTTATCATAATTAGAATTATCGTTTTATCATAATGTCATCTTAGTAATTATAAATATTGATATTTTTATAATAATAATTATTATTACAAAATAATACAACTTTTACTTACTATCATTATAGATATTATTTTATTAAATAAATATTTGATACAAACATATTTTACTACGTGTAATAACTTACTTTAATATTAAATGAACCCTATAAATTTTATTACTTAATATATATAAAAGTATATTTTATTATATAAATATAATATAAAATTTTATTTATTAATAAATAAATTATATTATTTACTCTAATAAATATTTTAAAAATATTTAAAAATATAAAACGACGATATTTAAACTATATATTAATCATGTATAAATTTTTGGAAATTATTTTGAGTCAAATTTACTTTTGTTGACTTTTGCATATTAGTCTCGAGCATTAGGATTGTGGTACACTATGACTTGACTTAATTTGTTAGACAAATATTGACCAACACATAAATATATATAATTAATTTAGGTTCGTGAATCCGAGGCCAACCTTGCACTTGTTCAATGACTTTATATGTATTTTTACTACGAAATACAGTATGGTGAGTTTCATTTGCCTTTTTACCCTTTATATTTTTGGGCTGAGAATACATGCACAATTTTTATAAATGTTTTTCGAAATAGACACAAGTAATCGAAACTACATTATATGGTTGAATTATCGAAATCGAATATGCCCTTTTTTATTAAGTCTGGTAATCTAAGAATTAGGGAACAGACACCCTAATTGACGCGAATCCTAAAGATAGATCTATTGGGCCTAACAAACCCCATCCAAAGTACCGGATGCTTTAGTACTTCGAAATTATATCATGTCCGAAGGAGGATCCCGGAATGATAGGGGATATTCTTATATGTATCTAGTTAATGTCGGTTACCAGGTGTTCACTATATGAATGATTATTTTTTGTCTCTATGCATGGGACGTATATTTATGAGAACTGGAAATGAAATTCTTGTGGTCTATTAAAATGATGGAAATAAATGATTATGATAAACTAATGAACTCACCAACCTTTTGGTTGACACTTTAAAGCATGTTTATTCTCATGTGTTAAAGAAATCTTCCGCTGTGCATTTGCTCATTTTAAAGATATTACTTGGAGTCTTTCATAGCATATTTCGAAGAACGTTGCATTCGAGTCATTGAGTTCATCAAAGATTATTATTAAATCAATTTATAGTTAGATAGTGGATATTATGAAATGGTATGCATGTCTGTCAATTTTTGATGTAAAGAAAGATTGTCTTTTAAAAACGAATGCAATGTTTGTAAAATGTATCATATATAGGTCAAATACCTCGCAATGTAATCAACTATTGTGAATCTTTTATAATGTATATGAACGGGTCCTTTCATACATCCCACCTCCCCCATACCCCACTAAAATAGAATTGAGTATTGTTGTTGTTGTTGTTGTTGTTATTTATTCACAAAATATTTTATCTTTAATCCTTTCTTATTTGGATATATACAGTGGTAGACTGGTAGTATAAGTTTAAAATAGAAAAATTACTGCTTGTATTTCTATTTTTGTAGGTTTTCTTTTTCTTTTTTTTTTCTTTTTTTTGGCAAAAATAACGATAACATTAAACGGATTCGAAGATCAAACAGTACAACTGTTACAAAAAAATCCGACAAGAAGCCCTGGTCCACTCGTTTAATTTAGTAAACAAAGTAAAATTAAGGTTATAACAATCGAAAACTTAAATAATTGAGTACACCCTTGTTCTACTTTTGTAGTTTTTTATTTTATTTTTTAATTTAACCTGGGTATACGGTCAACTTGACTAATCCCAGGACGACTACTCGCTACGCGAGCAGCTCAGAGTCATTGCATGCGAACCTCTGTGCCCATGAGTGGATAACTATGGGTGCCTGAAATCGAACCCATGACCTCCACTATGGAAGGCCAGGGTCATAACCATTCAACCACCACAATCATGTACTTGATACTACAAGTATTTGTGTCTTTTATTATATCTTCTGTTTAATCTTTAAATCCCACTTTTCGAATTTTAAGCGCAATTAACGTTTGCTTTTTGAGTTTAAAGTGCAACTACACCGGTATTCTCCCTTTATCATTCCTGCTTTCCTTTTTGATTTTCTTTTTCTCCCTTTTTGGTTACTTTACTTTTGGGATGACCCTTGCACATCCTGGGTATGGAGTGTACTCTATTCATATCCGTACCCGTCAGTTTTTTTTATAGATAAGGTGCTCATGGATCTTCGTCCGAGAGTTTATTTTTAAATTCGTACACGCGACTTGCAAATTCACGTACAGGTGAATATATAGATTTATATTACCGAAGCTTAGCTTGAGTGGTATGAGGTTGTGTTGGTGCATGCAATCCTTAGTTCTAGTTAATTTATCGTTTAATACATTCGGTCATGTAATAACATTTACTTTGTGATTATTGATTAGATATGTGTGTGTATGCGCTTTATTATTTATTATATTAATATGTTAAACTGCCTACACAGTCGACCGAGTTGTCTACACACTCGACCGACTGTGTGACTCAGTCGACCGACTGTCTAACACAGTCGACCGACTGTGTCATTTATGCAGTATATATACGTGTTTAAGCCTCCATTACGAGGTTACTCATTCCCATAACCCTAAATCGTCTATTTTGCGACCTAGTCGATCCCAATACCATATACCACCAAATTACTATGTTTATGAGTCGTTCTAATCTAGAATCACCCCAAGGTTCGACTAATTCGACCCCGATACGACCCGGTTTACCTTCGTTCTAGTGATTTATGCCACTAGATCGGATTACAAGCGACCTAAGATCCTTAGAAACAACGTCTACAGGTTGGAATTCAACTTGGAGTACTGCCAACTCAGATTCGATTCTCACTTCAAGCAGTGAGTTTCCAACCTTTGATGGTAATGTCAACATCAAGGCGATTTGGGAAGGTATCTTGGGGTTTTCCCAACTTTCGATGGTACTGCCAACATCGTCGCGAATTAGGTTTCCTCCCAACGCGTGTGACAAATGAGAGCATTCAATATTGATATCGCCGTTAACAAATATTGATTTATATTACTTCATTAATTTTTTAAGCTCATAAAATATTGTATCATTAAAACCTTCAAAAAAATTACTCCGTATTGTTTGATTCTAACAAGTTTTGGGGCCAGCCGCGCCTTGCAGCGACGTACCCCTTTATTTTTTTATATATAAAATAATTAGCCTACTTTTCGTTGTACACAACATATCTTTTAAATTAATTAATTAAATGACAAAATTCGTAAAAGCGACCATGTATTTGTATCTTTTTGCCCAAATCGTTCATGTGTTCTCAAAACTGTATACAATATCCTTAAATGGCAAAATAGGTCCCAATTTAGTCCCTTGCTAAACGTCTGTTAAAGTGGTCGTTAGATTCAATCTCATGCTAATCACGTGAATTTAAAAACCCTTTTTATACAAACATATAACTGAATGGAACCTTAATTTCATTCTTATTCGTTCTTCAACCAAAAATCCCCAAATCAAGCTTCGATCCAAAATTCTTAATGGCTATGTATTGTGTTTGTGTCCCCATTATTTGTATTTCGTCGAAATCAAAAAATCCAGGTCGAAGGTTCTGTTGTTGTGCTCGTAACGTAAGCTTCTTCGATAATTTTTTTTTTGTTCGTAATACTAAAATTTAGACCTAATTGACAAGTTAATTTACAGGGTGGTAAGAATTGTGGTTTCATTGGATGGATAGATCCTCCAATTCAAGATATTTTACAAGAAAAATATGCTCAATTGTTAAGATGGAAGAAATTTGTATTTTTTAGCTGGTTTTGTTTTGGTTGTTATTCGTATTTCAATTAGATTGCAGTTGAATTGTAATGTGATAGTTGAATTGTGATCAATGAAGTTCAATTGAATAAAAATGTGTTTGTTCATGCATTTTCACTATATTTTGTGTTGTGTATTATGTGAATATATATATATATGACGTGCAGTTAAACAAATGACCAAATGAAGTGAATATAAAATGAACATAAGTGAATGTGTATTATTTGGTTGTTATGTGCAGTTAACAAATGACCAAAACTTAACCAGAAGTGAATGTGTATTATGTGTAGTTGTTCAAATGACCAAAAGTTAATATGTATCAAATGACCAACGGAACCAGATTCATACACCTGCAGATTCAAACACTTTCACAATTCATACACCTGCAGATTCATACACTGTCACAATTCATACACCTGCATATAACCAGATTCATAGAACTGCTAACAACCAAATAACAGAATATTATAACCAAATAGCAAATTGAACTGCAATATCAGATTCATACACCTGCAAATAATCAAATTCATACACATGTTAAGAATCAAATAACAAAATCATTATAACCAAATAACAAATTGATCCATTTAAAATCACAATTCAAATTAAAATCTAAACAAGATCAATCAAGTTCCATCTCCAAAAAAGTAAAACAATTAAAACATGGAAAAAGACTTAAACATTTCAAATGACTTTAAGATTAAAACAAGATCAATCAACTTTCAAATCTGACACTTAATCAATAACTTGACTTCCAACAGTTTGACTTTGACTTCCACCAACTTGACTTGTACTTGCACCTGCGCTTTTGTTTCGTTTCCTTGCTTTGGGTTGACTTGCCTTTCCACAACCCCTTGAGTTATGTCCCATTACACCACACTTTTTACATGTTTTGCTTGTTCCAGCTCTTGATAACTTTCCATTCTTGACCATGGGCTTTTCTACTTCATTTTCACTTTTGTTTCTTTTCTTCTTGTCAATGGGCTGCTCTCATTTGCACTTTTTTTTCTTTTTTTCTTATGCCTTCCTAATTGTTTTTTATGATGTGGATGTAGATGTTTTGTTGGACACTCACTCTTTGGCCATGAAACAGATCTAATTATAGGTTCTACCTTGAATGAATAAACCTCCCTCCATGTTTTCGATTTATACACTGGATTAATCTAATCCTCAGGATCACCAACTGCATCCTTACATGGAAACCCATTTAACTCCCATTTTATACAAGTACATGATGTTATGCGAGGTGTATACGAAATAGTTATATTTTTATTGCGAAATACTATTAAATACGATACAATTTTTCACAAGTTATTTATTTATGGGCTTATCACCTTTTTGCCCATTTTTTTGGCCATTTCTGAGCTGGAACCCAAAAAAAATAAAATTGACAAATTGCCCGCGCAAGGCGCAAGAGACCTTGCGACCTTGCGACTTGCGTCCTTGCGCCTTGCGTCCTTGCATCCTAGTGATAATAAATTAGGTCAAATATAGAAACAGACACCACATACACACACACACCGACAGACTTGGATTCTTGCGACCCATTTGCGCCCGACGACGATTACGAAGAATCTTGCACTTGCGACCCCCTTGCGACCCGTCTATCCTTGCGACCCTTCTTCTGATAATCACCACTACATCACCACCACCACAACCATCACCAGCACCACCACCATCAGTACATCATCTTCTCCGCCACCATTACCATCACCATCACCAACACCACAACGATACGCGTATTGAGAAAAAGGAAGAGAAAAAAACCGACAAAAAACTCTATCAAGATGTCACAAGAACAGGTAAGTGTAACCTTTTAACTATTCTCGTTCGATTACTCATGTTTTATGTCGAAATTGATTTATAAGTTTTGTTGCACACCAAGTGTTCGTTGAAATGCTTCAGCGAGCTTGGTGAATCAAAACTCACTTAAACTGATGCAAAACTCCCGGTCTTTGGAAACTAACATATTGTTTAAACTGGAACACGAGTGTTTTAGGGCATAAAAACTAGAATCTGGTATAGGCGTAAGGAACGTCTTGCGTCCTTGCGCTTGTCCGAAGTAACTGCCGCAAGGCATGTCTTGCGTCCTTGCGCCTGTGTGATTAACCAGATGCAAGGTACTACTTGCGTCCTTGCGCCTGTACTTTTTTGCTGAAAAACTGTCTGTTTCAGGGATATGTTGAGGCGAATTTGACGATGAAGAATATGTTGAATGTTATACCTCAACTAAAGGCATTAATGACTGAAAATCAACAAAAAAATTTTAGGGGAACTTGTTTTGGTCCTTGGCTAGATCTTTCTTACACGGGCAATGATCCGGGCCTTGTACATGCAATGCTCCAAAGAAAGAGTGAGCGGCCGATAGGAATAGACGAAAAGTACCCAGCTGATGATGAGGAAATATGATTTAGTTTCCGTCCGAATTTCAAAATTAGATTTAGTAGGCGGGAATTTTGTCTCATCACGGGGTTTAGGTTTAGTCGTCGCACGGACATGGCACATTACATTCCAAGAAGTTATGATGTAGAAACACCACCGATTAGACGACGTTGTTTCCCAAAACGTAAAGATAATGCAAACATTACAATTACCGATATCCAAAAGCTTTTATATCATGGTGATGATTTTGTGGTTTCTGATGAAGATGTCGTGCGACTAGCGATTATTTTGATTGTGGAGAGAGCATTTATGGGTAAGCAAGGGATTCATGTGGTGAGAAAAAAATACCTATGGTTAGTCGAAGACTTCGCTAAATTGAATGACTACCCGTGGGGTAATCGTATTTGGGATGCCACTTACCCCGTAGTTAAAGATGGATTTCAAGCTCGGGAAAGTCAGTTAGAAGTGGGAAAGGGTTATACTTTGGCCAGTTTTATGTGGTCATTTAAGGTAAAAATAAAGGTTTGGTAGAGTTGGATAATATTACTACATTTGAATCGTATATTATTTTATTATACATGCTTATTTATTTAATTTTGTAGATTTGGATTCTTGAGGCATATCGAAGAACCATTAAAAGTTTTGCCCACAAGACAGACAAAAATGGAGTACCGAGGGCTTTATTTTGGAAACGTTCATCGGCTGAGTATTTTTCAGTCACTGATTACCTGCATCTACTAAACGTTATGGTAAGTATTGTTTATAATATAAAAGTTTTGTTGGTGCTGGAAGAATACAGAGTAAAAATTTAGGATAAAATGGGTTCTGTGATGGGCGCAAGATCTATCTTGCGTCCTTGCGTGGTCAAGGCGCAAGGTGCATTCTTGCGACCTTGCGCCTGTATTATTGATGCTACGCAAGATTACGGCTTGCGTGTTTATTTACGGTCGCAAGATTTATCCTTGCGTCCTTAAGCCTGCATCTTAGGTCTTATGGCCAACGCAAGAGTAGTCTTGCGTCATCAGTAACGAGGCGCAAGATTTGTCTTATGTCCTTGCGCCTGCATCTTAGGTCTTATGGCTAATGCAAGAGTAGTCTTGCGTCATCAGTAACGAGGCGCAAGGTTTGTCTTGCGTCTTTGCGCCTCGTTGAAAATAAGACGCAAGGTTCACCTTGCGTCCTTGCGCCTATGTATTTAACTTTTGTTGTTGTTGTACAGGATGATTGTCCGAAGAATAAAAGACCTTTTCGTACTCTGCATCCCACTGATGTTGAGAGTGGATGTCAATGGTGGATAAAAAGTTGCCAATACTTTGATGGGACGGAAGTGGATGAGGAAGTTGAAGAACCTGTTGAAGATGAACTGCAAGATGAGGAACATGGTGGTGGAGAACAGTCTCAATCTCAGTCTCAATCTCAGTCCCAAACAAACTTATCTACTGATGCAAAGGAATTATACCATTCTTTGGTGAAACGGATGGATAGGCAAGAAAAAGAGCTGCAAGAGTGTAGAAAACAAATAAATGATCACGAGAAACGTATATCTGAACAAGAGAAACGATTATCAGAACAAGAGAAACATCAAGATGAGGAGTTACTTGGTCGATCCTTCTCAGACAATGAAAATGACAAATCAGCTCAACGGATTAGACGTGGAATGCGAGATCGATGACCAACACGTGTACTAAGCTCTCCTTTCACAACACCGGGATACAGAAAACCAGTGGAGAAGGTAAGCCTTTAATTACAGTTTTTTTACCTTGTACTTGCACTTTTTTTATTAATTTTTGTAACTAAACAGGCTGGGTTTGTTAAAAAATAGGCGCAAGGTCATATATTACGTCCTTGCGCTTGTTTATCCAAACAGGCGCAAGGTTCTATCTTGCAACCTTGCGCCTACGATGCATACGTGGCGCATGGTCATACCTTGTGTCCTTGCGTATGGCGCAAGGTGTAGCTTGCGCCCTTGCGCCATTTTGACTGACTTTCTATAAATCACAGCTGTCAGATGATGTTGCTTGGAAAGTTAAAAGGCTGAGGGTGTCTGAGGCTGAGGAGGTTGTTAACCTAGATACTGAAGAACAAGAAAAAGAAGAACCTCAGCCTATTGTTGAAGAGGCTGTTGTTGCTCCGATTGTGAAAAAGCGTAAAAGGTCGCAAAAGGATTGGGTTAATGACGAGGAAATTTGGTCGATGGTAGACAAGCTAGTGAATAATCAAGGAACTCTACTACCACCACCACCAAATGCTTGGAGAGATGGTAGAAAGCACGTTGGGCCTTCAAAGGATCCGAAGAGTATGGCGGATAATAAGCAAGAAACGCGGTGCATGTTCATTTTTCAGAACGAACAGTTTTTATACCTCACACCTGAGTTTTGGATCAGGTTACTTGGTCTTGGATATTCCGGATACTTGGAAAACTTAGTAAGTTTCTTGCTTATTTGTTTTCATTCTTGGAAAACTTAGTAAGTTTCTTGTTTATTTGTCTAACATATTTATATTTATCACAATTTTAGCATATTGATGGATGGGCTACACTTATGTTGAGATATCGTCAGAGGGTTCTCCCCCGAGCTAGCCAGTATTCCACTCCTGTTATCCCGACCGACTCCTTTGCTTGTAGTTCTCGATGGACTGTGATGCCATTGGGTTTCCTTTCTAGTCTTGCAGCGTTTCAGTCCTATTATGATGATACACAAACGGAGGAAGAGAAACGGAAAGAAGCGGAGAAACAAGGAGAAGTAGCAATCAAAGGGGAGAATCCACCTGATTATATGTATTTGATTGGACTAGGAGATGGTAGTGATGAGCTATATCCATCCTGGGCCTATTGTGATAAGGTTTATTTTAATTCCCCCTTTAAATTTTAAAATTTTAGATGTTCCGGAACAGGCGCAAAGTTCAGTCTTGCGACCTTGCGTCTCATTTTGGTCTGGCGCAAGTTGTTCCTTGCGTCTTTGCGCCTCGTGTTTTAGGAAGGACGCAAGGTTGTCCTTGCGTCCTTGCGCCTTTGTTTAAGGGTTGGTCGCAAGGTGATTCTTGCGCCTTTGCGTCCTTGCGTCCATGCTGCAGGCGCAAGGTATGGTCTTGCGTCCTTGCGCCTACTACAGTTTAGCTAATATTGTGTATGTTTTTTGCAGATTTTGATCCCCTTTCACTTTTACGATGCTGAACACTTTATTTTGATTGTGTTGAACTTGGAGGAACAGAAGATATTGGTGTATGATAGTTTGCCCGGTCATGCTGATCAAGAAATTGCCAAGCTCACCAAAGATCTGGGAGATCAATTGCCTGTATACTTAAGAGCAATTGATTACTTTAACCAAAAGCAAGACTCCCAGATTGTTGATTACTTGGAAAACAAGGAGAGTATAGAGTTTGATGTGCGCAGAGGTGTATATGAAATAGCTTTATTTTTACAACGAAAAACTATTAAATACGATACAATTTTACACAAGATATTTATTTATTTATAGAATGGATATACTTAAACCTTGCTACAACACTTATAGGCAGTGTACCTAATCGTACAGTAGTGTAGTTTTTAGTAAGTCCGGTTCGTTCCACAGGGAAAATCTTTAAATAAAGCTTAACGCTATATTAGTTTTAATTTATAAAAATACAAATATATATAAGTAATATTATTATTATAAAAAGGGAGTTTTTACCGTTTAATGACCGGTTTGTCGATTTTAAAACTTAGTCGCAGTTAAAACCTAATGTAAAATATTAAATAAATAAAAGATAAAAGACTTAATTTAAAGCGTAAAGTAAATAACAATAATGAAATTGCGATAAATAAAAGTGCGATAAAATAAAATTGCGATAATTAAAAAGTACGATAATTAAAAGTACAATTAAATACAATAACAATAAATAAAAGTGCGATAATTAAAAGTGCAATTAAATATAAAATAAAGGAAATTAAATATGAAATAAAAGAATTATGCTTATTTAAACTTCCGTAATCATGATGTTTGACGTGTTGATTTTTAGTTTTATGTCCATGGGTTAATTGTCCTTTGTCCTGGATTATTTAATATGTCCGTCTGGTTTTTGTCCATAACAGTCCATCAGTCATAAATATAAAGTGCGAGTATCCTCGTCAAATTATCCTTATACTCGAAGTTAAATATTCCAACTAATTGGGGACTTAAACTGTAACGAGGTTTTAGTACTTTGTTTAATAATTACACCAGGTTATCGACTGAGTGTAACCCAAGGTTTTAATACTTTGTTATCAATTATGCCAAGTGTCCTTGTACATAATTTCACCCCTGTTTTAATAATTCTAGTGACTATTAATCCATTCCCGTGTTCGGTTAAATGAACGATTATTCGTACATAAAAATATTCCGCTCATCGTGTCCGATCGAGTGTATATGGTTATTTATAGGGACGTCCAATTGCAAATCTTTATATTAAAATTAACAAACTATCATTTAGTTAAACAAATATAAAGCCCATTAATAGCCCATAGTCTAATTTCCACAAGTGTCGTTCTTTTGTCCAAACCCCAATTATGGTACAAAGCCCAATTACCCAATTTTAAATATTTTTAGCCCAACATCATGATTACTTCGGTATTAAATAAGTATAATAATAACTTAGCTACGAGACATTAAAAAGGTTGAACATAACTTACAATGATTAAAAATAGCATAGCGTTACACGGACAGAATTTCGACTTACACCCTTACAACATTCGCTAACATACCCTTATTATTAGAATTAAAATTAAAATTAAAATTAAAATTATAATATATATATATATATATATATATATATATATATATATATATATATATATATATATATATATATATATATATATATATATATATATATATATATATATATTACATATGAATGAGGAGAAGAAAAAGATATATAAAACGTTCAGAATGCGTGAGCTTTTATAGGCATTTTTGTCCAGGACAGCTCCGCGAGTCGCGGTATTTTTGCACTACAAACTCCGCAAGTTGCGGAGTTCGTAAATCCAGCTCACACAAGTTTGGATCCTAGTCTGCCGACGGTTTTAATATATAAATATAATATATATATAATTTATATAATTAATTATATATTATATTATATTTATATACATAGTTAACTTGTAATTTTTAGTCCGTTGCGTCGAGCGTTGAGAGTTGACTCTGGTCCCGGTTCCGGATTTTCGAACGTCCTTGCGTACAATTTAATATCTTGTACTTTGCGTTTTGAATCTTGTACTCTTATAATTTCGAGATGTTTCTTATCAATAATTGGAACCTCTTTGATTGTATTTTGTACTTTTGAGCTTTTTGGTCGTTTGCGTCTTCAATTCGTCGAATCTGTCTTTTGTCTTCACCTTTTATTATTTAAACGAATATCACTTGTAAATAGGACAATTGCAACTAAAAGCTTGTCTTTCTTGAGGAATAATGCTATGAAATATATGTTCGTTTTTAGCATTATCAGAGTTCATGACCGAGGCAGCACCAGTCGTGCCGGTGCAAAATGGTGGTAATGGGGACTGTGGTGTTTGGATCTGCATCCATATGGAAAGGGTGATCTTTGGGTGGGATGAAATCCCAAACATTGGAGATCCTAAAAAGGCCGCAGAAGACTACAGACTGAGAATGGCCAAGACCTTCTTTCGGGCACGCTTTGATACCCAGGAACCCCCACCGAAAGAGAAAGAAAAAGTTGGTAACTGAGGTTTTAGTTTTAAAACTGTATTTAATTATGTA
Organism: Rutidosis leptorrhynchoides; assembly: GCF_046630445.1. NCBI lineage: Eukaryota > Viridiplantae > Streptophyta > Magnoliopsida > Asterales > Asteraceae > Rutidosis > Rutidosis leptorrhynchoides. The sequence goes on along the minus strand of NC_092340.1, from coordinate 108,488,471 downwards.
AGTTGTATATAAAACTGTAAATGTTGTAAACTGTGAACAGGTCCAAAACTGTTTTTTAGCAAGCACAAGGGTAATTAATCAGACCTTGCGACCTTGCGTCCCGTAATAGTCATGGGCGCAAGGTTCTTCTTGCGGCCTTGCGCCTCGTGTGTAGCATCAGGCGCAAGGTCCTTCTTGCGACCTTGCGCCTTGTTTTAGTAGCCTACACAAGGTTCTTCTTGCGATCTTGCGTCCTTTTAGTATTAGGCGTAAGGTCCATCTTGCGACCTTGCGCCCCAACATTTTGATTATTATTATAACATTAGCTTGTGCATTCAATATTACAACATATGAAGTAACACACGAAATCACATCATAAAATACGAATTAAACAATATTACAACAATGGACGACATCACACCTTAAATTGTTCCTGAAAATAAACGTATTCCGGGAACTAATAACTAATATCCTCCACTCCGAAGAGTCGTGCTGATGCAATCACATAACCGCAAGATATGCCTGATAATTGCCATTGACCACATGAACAAGTTTTATCTTGTAGATTAACCAACCCATTTTTTCGTCCATCATGTACCTCTATTAGATCATTTGTCGATGGAAATGCTCGCCATCTTCTTGATTTGTCCGTCCTCTTAGCTAGTTTACGTTCAACATATGGAGTAACCGGTGAAGTAAGACTAACTGATTTGTTGCGATGTTTGAAATACCAATCCTGTATTGAACAACGAAAAAATTCGAACAACATGCAAACGGGTAGTTTACGAGCAAGTCTTGATAGAGAGTTTATAGACTCTACACTGTTGCTTGTAAGGTATGAATACCTAATATGAGTAGATTGACTTCTGGACCATCTATTGATACCATCCTCACATAGCACTTTATAAGACGCTTTCAATCTCCTTCGAAATACATCTAGATGATCCTGAAAATCCGACGCACGGTAAGCCTTAACCATTTTCCAATAGTGCCATTCGAAGAACTTCATCTTGTTGGATTTAGTTTTGATGTTCATGAATAAATGACGTGCGCAATGAGCGTAAAACGCTTCCGGAAACACATTTGCAATGCCGTGTGCTATTGAAGCAGCACGATCAGAAATAAAAGTAATCTCTGACATACGATCAACCATACCATAACTCATTAAATGATCTCTTAGGTTGCCATAAAACCATGACCAAACACTGTTTATCTCGCCTTCACCAATTCCATAAGCCAATGGAAAAATTCCATTATTGCCATCCATCGCAACAGCAACTAAATTAGTACCCAGGTACCCACCCTTTAAATGTGCAGCATCGACGATGATTATCGGGCGGACATGTTGCACAAATGATCGAATCTGCATGAAATTTTCACAGTAAATCAAATATTATCAATAATACCTCATACACCATACGCAAGGCGCAAGACACACTATTCTGTCTTGAGCCCACTAAGCGCAAGTAAAGCCTTGCGTCATTGCGTCTTTACTGGAAGGCACAAGGTGTGACTTGTGTCCTTGCGTACTAGTTGGCGCAAGTTGAATCTTGCGTCCTTGCGTATGGTGTACATGTTAAAATATTATTTTTGCTAATATATATTTACTTACCACTATGCCAAAAGGTTAAAAATAAAAATAAAAATAAAAACTGTACAAACTTACCTGTGAAATAGTATTCTTAGTGATATGCTCTAGCCCACTCATAAGATAGTCGGACTAATTGATTTTCCATGGCTACATAGGCGTAACCTCGAGCATTCAATGTTTTTTCTTCTAAACATATGAACGGTCCATCTCGGCATAAAGTAACAAATTCGGTGTTTGAATAGGTTTGATTATTTGAACATTTACCTTCGTGTGACCATTTTCCGCATTTGTGACATCTTTCAAGGTGCCGTGCTCTTCTTTTCGCTGCGGATTTTGATTTTCCTTTACCAAATTGTAACTTATTATCTTCGCATCTGGATTCTTTTCTTACTCCGTCCAATTTTTCTCTGATTACTGATACCAGTTCACTCGGAAGTGTGTCATTATTACGTTTAGTAATCAAAGCGTGTAGCATTAGACCATGGTTTAGTTCACAGGAAGTCTTCATTTCGTAAAAATCTAAAAAATAAAAATTCAGAATGGGGGGAGAAGACTAGTTCTTTAGGGTCTGCTAGGGAAAGACCATTCGGGTTCCATTTTCGAAAACTACACAAAAACAGAAAATCTAACTCTAACAGAAATACATATTATCCTTTAAAAGACTTGATTCTCCCCACACTTAGTTAGCTGTGGTGTTGAAATTGTGATTAACATCGTTGTCGACTTCCATCGGACTATCTATGTAGTGTTTAACTCTGTGACCATTAACTTTAAATTCAATCCCATTTGAATTTATTAATTCTATCGTTCCGTATGGGAAAACTCTTTGACTATGAATGGTCCAGACCATCTTGATTTCAATTTTCCAGGAAATAGCTTGAATCGTGAATTGAAAAGAAGAACTCTGTCTCCTTCTTTAAATTCTTTTGAACTTCTGATTCTTTTATCATGCCATTTTTTCGTTCTTTCTTTATAGATTAACGAATTTTCGTATGCTTCATGTCTTAATTCTTCTAATTTGTTTAATTGACTTAACCGTAGTCGTCCGGCTTCATGTAAATCAAGATTACATGTCTTCAAAGCCCAAAATGCTTTGTGTTCAATTTCTACTGAAAGATGAAATGCTTTTCCGTAAACGAGTTTAAAAGGTGTGGTTCTAATTGGAGTTTTGTAGGCTGTTCTAAAAGCCCATAGTGCATCCTCCAATTTAATGGACCATTCCTTCGGATTTGATCCTACGGTTTTCTCTAGAATACGTTTTAAAGCTCGGTTGGTATTTTCAACTTGTCCACTTATTTGTGGATGATATGCGGTGGAGATTTTATGAGTTACTCCATATCTTTTAAGAACTTTCTCAAGTTGATTATTACAAAAATGAGTTCCCCGATCACTTATTAAAGCTTTCGGTGTTCCAAACCTTGAAAAAAGACGTTTTAAAAAGTTGACTACAACTCGTGCATCGTTAGTTGGGATAGCTTGTGCTTCCGCCCATTTAGATACATAATCAATGGCAACGAGAATATATAGATTATTATGCGATTTTTGAAATGGACCCATAAAGTCAATACCCCAAATGTCAAATACTTCACATACTTGAATGACATTTTGTGGCATTTCACCACGTTGACTTATTTTTCTAGCCCTTTGACATGCATCACAGGATTTGCAAAGAAGGTGTGCGTCTTTGTAAATTGTAGGCCAATAGAATCCAGCATCATAAACTTTTCTTGCTGTTAGTTGAGGCCCATAATGCCCTCCTGTTGGTCCTGTGTGATAATGGTTTAAGATTTTACTAGCTTCATCTCCGAATACACATCGGCGTATTATTCTATCGGGACAACTTTTAAACAAATGTGGATCTTCCCAGAAATAGTGTTTTATATCACTAAAGAATTTCTTTCGTTTTTGGTACGACAATCCTTTTTCAAGGAATCCACATACTAAGTAGTTTGCATAGTCTGTAAACCATGGTATTTCATTATAATCTATGTTCAATAGATATTCATCAGGAAAGTTGTCTTGTATGGCCGATTCATTTAGAACTTCTAAATCAGGATTTTCAAGACGAGAAAGATGATCAGCGGCGAGATTTTCTGCTCCTCTTTTATCTCGGATTTCAATATCGAATTCTTGTAAGAGTAAGATCCAACGGATTAATCTTGGTTTGTCATCTTGTTTCGAAAATAGGTACCTAAGAGCAGAATGGTCGGTATAGACCACCGTTTTAGCTAGAACGAGATATGAACGAAATTTGTCAAAAGCAAAGACAATAGCAAGGAGTTCTTTTTCAGTAGTTGTGTAGTTCGTTTGTGCTCTTTGTAACGTCTTACTAGCATAATATATAGGTTGAAATCGTTTTTCAATCCTTTGTCCTAAAACGGCTCCCATTGCAAAATCACTTACATCGCACATTAGTTCAAACGGTAGATTCCAATTTGGTGTTATCATGATCGGCGCATTAGTGAGTTTTTCTTTAAGAATATTAAAAGATTTGATGCATTCATCTGAAAAGATGAATGGAGCATCCTTTTCTAGGAGTTTATTCATAGGAGTGGCAATTTTAGAAAAATCTTTTATAAAACGTCGGTAAAAACCGGCATGCCCTAGAAAACTCCTAACTCCTCTAACATTGGTGGGATGTGGAAGTTTAGCAATTACATCTACTTTAGCTCTATCCACTTCAATTCCTTCCTTTGAAATTTTATGACCAAGAACGATGACTTCTTTAACCATGAAATGGCATTTCTCCCAATTAAGAACTAGATTTGATTATTCGCATCTAATCAGCATTTGTTCAAGATTAGCTAGACATGTTTCAAAAGTATCACTGAAGACTGAAAAGTCATCCATGAAAACTTCCATGCATTCTTCTATCATGTCGTGAAAAATTGCCATCATGCACCTTTGAAAGGTTGCAGGGGCGTTGCAAAGTCCAAATGGCATGCGTTTGTAAGCAAAAGTACCATAAGGGCACGTGAATGTGGTTTTCTCTTGGTCTTCGGGTGCTATTGGAATTTGAAAATATCCGAAAAAACCATCTAGAAAACAATAGTAACTGTTTCCGGCTAATCTTTCCAACATTTGATCAATAAAAGGTAAGGACAAGTGATCTTTTCTGGTGGCGTCATTTAATTTTCTATAATCAATACAAACACGCCATCCTGTTACAGTCCTAGTAGGAATAAGCTCATTTTTCTCATTTGTGATGACAGTCATGCCACCCTTCTTAGGCACGCATTGAACTGGGCTTACCCATGGACTATCAGAAATTGGATAAATTAAACCTGCATCTAGCAGTTTAATAATTTCTTTTTTAACTACATCTTGCATATTAGGATTTATTCTTCGTTGGCGTTGCACATACGTTTTATGACCTTCTTCCATAAGGATTTTATGTGTGCAATACGAAGGACTTATTCCTTTAATATCATGAATCTTCCATGCAATAGCTGGTTTATGAGCTTTCAACACAGAAATGAGTTGCGATTTCTCATTTTCAGTAAGAGAAGACGATATTATTACAGGTAATTCAGATTCACCATGTAAATAAGCGTATTCCAAATGGTTTGGAAGTGGCTTTAACTCTAATGTCGGAGGTTCTTCTATCGATGATTTGTATCGATATCTGTCTTCTTCTTTTAGCATTTGAATTTCTTCTGTTGTTGGTTCATATCCATTAGCTATTAGTGTAGCTAACATTTCAGTTTCATCAATTGGTTCAGTTCCTTCTCCTAAAGAACATTCTCATGTTCCTTGTAATTCTGGAAATTCTTCTAACAATTCTGTATGTGAATCTATAGTTTGAATATAATAACATGTATCATCTGCATATTGTGGTTGTTGCATTGCTCTATCAACTGAAAAGGTAACACTCTCGTCCTCTATACTTAGGGTCAGTTTCTTACCAAACACGTCTATCATTGCTTTAGCCGTGTTTAAGAATGGTCTTCCTAATATGAGAGGAACTTGAGAATCTTCTTCCATGTCCAGAACAACAAAATCTACTGGAAATACTAAAGTACCAACTTTAACTAGCATGTTCTCCATTATCCCTCTAGGATATTTTATTGATCGATCGGCTAGTTGTATACTTATTCTTGTTGGTTTCAATTCTCCAAGGTCTAGTTTAGCGTATAGTGAATATGGCATTAAATTTATACTAGCACCTAAATCTGCCAATGCTTCTATTGAACTAAGACTGCCCAGAAAACATGGAATTGTGAAACTTCCTGGATCTGATAATTTTTCTGGTATCTTATTCAACAGCACTGCTGAACAATTAGCATTCATAGTAACGGCCGAGAGTTCTTCCATTTTCTTTCTATTTGAGATTAGATCTTTCAGAAATTTAGCATATCTAGGCATTCCTAAAATTACATCAATGAAAGGAAGATTTACATTTATCTGTTTAAATATATCCAAGAATTTGGATTGCTCGGCTTCAAGTCTCTCTTTTCTCATTTTACTCGGGTAAGGAAGTGGTGGTTGGTATGGTTTAACATAAGGTTTAGCTTTAACTGTGTTATCTTCATTAACCTTTTCAACTACCGGTTCTTTTTCCTTATCTTGATCAGGTTGTGGTTCTTGTAGAGTAGGAATAGCTTCATCAGAAATTACAGGTATTTCAGGTGGTTTAAGTGTTGTACCACTTCTTGTGGTAATGGCTTTAGCTGTTTCATTCCGGGGGTTAGCATTTGTATCACTAGGTAAACTTCCCGGTTTTTCTTTCACCTATTAACCTTGCTAGGTTACTTACTTCTTGTTTCAAATTTTGAATAGAAGCTTGTTGATTTCTAAATGCTTGAGCATTTTGTTCATTAGTTTGTTTCTGAGATGTGAAAAACTGCGTTTGAGTTTCAACTAGCTTCGTCATCATATCTTCTAAATTTGGCTTTTTATCATCGGTTTGTGGTGGTTTGTTTTGAAAATTAGGTCTTTGCTGATTGTAAGTATTATTGGATACTTGTTGATTGCTAGGACCTTGTTGGTTGTTGTATGGAACATTTCGATTATAATTCTGGTTTTGATTGTAAATTGGTATTGGCGGTTGATAATTATTCTGATAATTATTTCCAGGCCTTTGGTTTATGTATGAAATATTCTCTCTTTGTTCCATTGTTAATTCAATACTAAGACAATCTTTTGTCAAATGTGGTCCTCCACACTGCTCACAACTAATTCGTATTGAGTGTATATCCTTAGTCATCTTTTTCATTCGTCTCTCGACAGCATCTATCTTTGCGGAAATGGAATCTAAGTCATGGCTAGAATCGGCTCTAGCTGCTTTAGATGATCTAACGATATCTTTTTCTTGGTTCCACTCATGTGAGTGGGAAGCAGTGTTATCAATAATTTTGTAAGCATCAGTTTCTGTTTTCTTCATAATAGAACCACCAGCTGCTATGTCGATGTCTTTCCTTGTAGTGATGTCGCATCCTTGGTAGAATATTTGTACTATTTGACAGGTATCTAAACCATCTTGCGGACATCCTCTTAATAACTTTCCAAATCTTGTCCACGCCTCATATAGAGTTTCATTCGGTTTCTGTGTGAACGTAACAATTTCTCCTTGAAGTCTTACGGCTTTAGATGCCGGAAAGAATTGTTTAAGAAATTTTTCAACTAAAACATCCCATGTATCAATCGCCCATTCAGGTAACGATTCCAACCAATCTTTGGCTTCTCCCTTTAAAGTCCAGGGAAATAACATGAGATATATCTGTTCATCTTCAACTTCTCGGATTTTAAATAGTGTGCAGATCCTATTAAAGGTACGAAGATGTTCATTTGGATCTTCCTTCGGCGCACCACTAAATTGGCATTGATTAGTCACCATATGTAGAATTTGTCCTTTGATTTCATAATCTGGCGCATTAATGTTTGGATGAGTAATTGCGTGACCTTGGCCAGTGCGTTTAGCTCTCATTCGGTCTTCCATACTTAAAGGTTCCAGATTTTCCATGATTGAATTTGTTGAATCTGAATCACTAGAGGATTCTGATTTAATGGTTCGTTCCTCAACAATCTCTGTTTGAATGATTGGTGGTTCCGGAGGAAAAATTAATGGTTCAGGATCTATGAATTGTCCCTGAATATTCTCCGGATTCTCAATTGTGAGGTTGAGTTCAAAAAATGGATTATCGGAAATTTGAATTGGAGTACTTGGTCGACTGGATGATGATTCTAAAGAAAAATCAACGGCATTAATATTAGCTAGATGTCTTGATCGAGTTACAGGTGGTGAACGTACAAAAGGTGGTGAACGTCTTGCTCGGTGCATTCACTGAATATCCTATTAGTTTTTAAAAGGAAAGAAAAATTATATAAGTTATCCAATTAATAGACTTTTCTTATTTTGCCCACGTTTCGAATAGCCAAAAGATGCAGCAGAGGGGCAGGATTCGTTTGGTCTCAATATAATTGAGTACTGTTTGGCTCCAATAACCCGGTCCACGTACAAATCCAACTATTACTACGAACCGGAAAATTTTGATGTCTATCAATTTAACCACTTAAAATAAATTTTCGTAATTTTAAGAAGTCTTAGATAAGAAATAGAGAAAATTCTAAGTCCTAAAAACTAGAATGGCGAGAAATAAGAAAGAAAAAGAGTGCGTCGGTATTAAATTTGGAGAAATAAGAAAGAAAAAGAATGACTTATAAAACTTTAAAACACTCGACTAATCCAACCTTATTATTATCACTAATTTAAATTAAAATTGCAAATTGAGATTACTAATTGGAGTGATAATTGATACATAGGTAAAAGGCGTCGAAAAAAAAAATAAGAAAGTAGCGCGTTGAAACTTAAAAAGGAACTAAAAACTAAAAATTAAAAGTTGCGTCTAAAAATATTAAAGCTTACAAGTAAAATCATATCCCAAATGGCAATATCTTAAAAAGGTACTAAAACTTATAAAGGCGTCGCAAAATTCTAAAGCACCTAAATCTTATTCTAAAGAAAAAGTACTTAAGGGATTTTACGGCAAAGCCTAAAAATCTAGAAATAAAAATAAGCTACGGCAAAATACTAGAACTTAAAACTAGCTACGAACGATAAAAATACAAATATTACGCTAAAACAAATAAAAAGATACAAAATATAAAAATAAACTTAAAGTTGTAAAAAGTACAATTTTTATAAAAATATTATTTTTATATTATTTATTTTATAAAACTATTAATTTTATAAACTAATTAAACTAATTAAACTGAAAATACAAATTAAATAAATAAAACTAAATTAATTAATTATTTAAAATACTAACCCTAATTAGGGTTTTAATTAAATAATAATAATAATTATTATTACACCGTAATTAATGCAGAATAGGGTTTCTGTGTGACCTGTCTGGGCGGCTCCGCGAGTCGCGGTGAACCCAGTTCAATTCCTCCGCAAGTCGCGGAGATTGCAGGTTCAAAAGAGACAGGTCAAGTTTCGACAGGTTTTTTTTTTATGTTTTAAATAAATACGAAATATTTAAATAAAACTTATATTTTTTTTAACACTAAAATAAAAATAAAGAAACTTTATAAAACTTTTAACAAACTCTTAAAAATATATAAATTTTTGTTTTTCTTTTTATATTTTTGAATTTTTAAAACGTATTTTTACAAAAGCGTATTTTTTTATAAAAGTAAACTAAAAATAAAAATCTTTTATTTTATATAGCGTTGCGCTTCCGGCCTTTAAGCTAGATTGGTCCTCGGCAGCGGCGCCAAAAATACTTGATGTTATGCGAGGTGTATATGAAATAGCTTTATTTTTACAACGAAAAACTATTAAATACGATACAATTTTACACAAGATATTTATTTATTTATAGAATGGGTATACTTAAACCTTGCTACAACACTTATAGGCAGTGTACCTAATCGTACAGTAGTGTAGTTTTTAGTAAGTCCGGTTCGTTCCACAGGGAAAATCTTTAAATAAAGCTTAACGCTATATTAGGTTTAATTTATAAAAATACAAATATATATAAGTAATATTATTATTATAAAAAGGGGGTTTTTACCGTTTAATGACCGGTTTGTCGATTTTAAAACTTAGTCGCAGTTAAAACCTAATGTAAAATATTAAATAAATAAAAGACTTAATTTAAAGCGTAAAGTAAATAACAATAATGAAATTGCGATAAATAAAAGTGCGATAATTAAAAAGTACGATAATTAAAAGTACAATTAAATACAATAACAATAAATAAAAGTGCGATAATTAAAAGTGCAATTAAATATAAAATAAAGGAAATTAAATATGAAATAAAAGAATTATGCTTATTTAAACTTCCGTAATCATGATGTTTGACGTGTTGATTTTTAGTTTTATGCCCATGGGTTAATTGTCCTTTGTCCTGGATTATTTAATATGTCCGTCTGATTTTTGTCCATAACAGTCCATTAGTCATAAATATAAAGTGCGAGTATCCTCGTCAAATTATCCTTATACCCGAAGTTAAATATTCCAACTAATTGGAGACTTAAACTGTAACGAGGTTTTAGTACTTTGTTTAATAATTATACCAGGTTATCGACTGAGTGTAACCCAAGGTTTTAATACTTTGTTATCAATTATGCCAAGTGTCCTTGTACATAATTTCACCCCTGTTTTAATAATTCTAGTAACTATTAATCCATTCCCGTGTCCGGTTAAATGAACGATTATTCGTACATATAAATATCCCGCCCATCGTGTCCGATCGAGTGTATATGGTTATTTATAGGGACGTCCAATTGAAAATCTTTATATTAAAATTAACAAACTATCATTTAGTTAAACAAATATAAAGCCCATTAATAGCCCATAGTCTAATTTCCACAAGTGTCGTTCTTTTGTCCAAACCCCAATTATGGTACAAAGCCCAATTACCCAATTTTAAATATTTTTAGCCCAACACCATGATTACTTCGGTATTAAATAAGCATAATAATAACTTAGCTACGAGACATTAAAAAGGTTGAACATAACTTACAATGATTAAAAATAGCGTAGCGTTACACGGACAGAATTTCGACTTACACCCTTACAACATTCGCTAACATACCCTTATTATTAGAATTAAAAAAAAAAAATTAAAATTAAAATTAAAATTAAAATTATAATATATATATATATATATATTACGTATGAATGAGGAGAAGAAAAAGATATATAAAACGTTCAGAATGCGCGAGCTTTTATAGGCATTTTTGTCCAGGACAGCTCCGCGAGTCGCGGTATTTTTGCACTACAAACTCCGCAAGTCGCGGAGTTCGTAAATCCAGCTCACACAAGTTTGGATCCTAGTCTGCCGACGGTTTTAATATATAAATATAATATATATATAATATATATAATTAATTATATATTATATTATATTTATATACATAGTTAACTTGTAATTTTTAGTCCGTTGCGTTGAGCGTTGAGAGTTGACTCTGGTCCCGGTTCCGGATTTTCGAACGTCCTTGCGTACAATTTAATATCTTGTACTTTGCGTTTTGAATCGTGTACTCTTGTAATTTCGAGACGTTTCTTATCAATAATTGGAACCTCTTTGATTGTATTTTGTACTTTTGAGCTTTTTGGTCGTTTGCGTCTTCAATTCGTCGAATCTGTCTTTTGTCTTCACCTTTTATTATTTAAACGAATATCACTTGTAAATAGGACAATTGCAACTAAAAGCTTGTCTTTCTTGAGGAATAATGCTATGAAATATATGTTCGTTTTTAGCATTATCAGAGTTCATGACCGAGGCAGCACCAGTCGTGCCGGTGCAAAGTGGTGGTAATGGGGACTGTGGTGTTTGGGTCTGCATCCATATGGAAAGGGTGATCTTTGGGTGGGATGAAATCGAAAACATTGGAGATCCTAAAAAGGCCGCAGAAGACTACAGACTGAGAATGGCCAAGACCTTCTTTCGGGCACGCTTTGATACCCAGGAACCCCCACCGAAAGAGAAAGAAAAAGTTGGTAACTGAGGTTTTAGTTTTAAAACTGTATTTAATTATGTAAGTTGTATATAAAACTGTAAATGTTGTAAACTGTGAACAGGTCCAAAACTGTTTTTTAGCAGGCACAAGGGTAATTGATAATGCTAAAAACGAACATATATTTCATAGCATTAATCCTCAAGAAAGACAAGCTTTTAGTTGCAATTGTTCTATTTACAAGTGATATTCGTTTAAATAATAAAAGGTGAAGACAAAAGACAGATTCGACGAATTGAAGACGCAAACGACCAAAAAGCTCAAAATTACAAAAGACAATCAAAGAGGTTCTAATTATTGATAAGAAACGTCTCGAAATTACAAGAGTACAAGATTCAAAACGCAAAGTACAAAATATTAAATTGTACGCAAGGACGTTCGAAAATCCAGAACCGGGACATGAGTCAACTCTCAACGCTCGACGCAACGGACTAAAAATTACAAGTTAACTATGTATATAAATATAGTATAATATATAATTAATTATATTAATTATATATATATTATATTTATAAATAAAACCGTCGGCAAGAAAGACTCCAAAAGGGACTGAGCTGTAATTTCAATCTCCGCGACTCGCGGAGTTTGAAGGCAAAATTGGCCGCGAGTCGCGGAGCCCCAAGTTCTGAAACTCCCTATAAAGCCAATCGAATTCTGAGTATTTTTCATCATCTTTTTCTTCTTCTCTCATAATACTACGTAAATATTTATATTTATATTTTAATTTTAATTTTAATTTTAATCCTAATAATAAGGGTATGTTAGCGAATGTTGTAAGGGTGTAAGTCGAAATTCTGTCCGTGTAACGCTACGCTATTTTTAATCATTGTAAGTTATGTTCAACCTTTTTACATTAATGTCTCGTAGCTAAGTTATTATTATGCTTATTTAATCCGAAGTAATCATGATGTTGGGCTAATTACTAAAATTGGGTAATTGGGCTTTGTACCATAATTGGGGTTTGGATAAAAGAACGACACTTGTGGAAATTAGACTATGGGCTATTAATGGGTTTTATATTAACTAAACAATACCTTGTTAATTTAATATACAAACTTATAATTCGACGTATTTATATATAACCACATACGCTTGACTGGGTACGGTGGGCGGGATATCTATAAATACCAATAATTATTCATTTTACCGGATACGGAACTGGATTAATAGTTAATAAACTTGTTGAAACAGGGGTGAATTACATTCAAGGGTAATTGGTGTAATTGTTAACAAAGTAGTAAAACCTTGGTTTACACGCAGTCGATAACCTGGTGTATTCATTAAGCAAAGTACTAAAACCTTGTTACAATTCGAATCCCCAATTAGTTGGAATATTTGACTTCGGGAATAAGAATAATTTGACGAAGGCTTTCGCTCTTTATATTTATGACTGATGGACTATTATGGACAAATCCGTATGGACATATTAAATAATCCAGGACAAAGGACAATTAACCCATGGGCATAAAACTAAAATCAACACGTCAAACATCATGATTACGGAAGTTTAAATAAGCATAATTATTTTATTTCATATTTAATTTCCTTTATTTTATATTTAATTGCACTTCTAATTATCGCATTTTTATTGTTATTGTATTTAATTGCACTTTCAATTATCGTACTTTTTAATTATCGCAAGTTTATTTCATCGCACTTTTATTATTCGCAATTTCATTATCGTTATTTACTTTAGGCTTTAATTTAAGTCTTGTATTTATTTTTAATATTTTACATTTGGTTTTAACTGCGACAAAAGTTTTAAAATCGACAAACCGGTCATTAAACGGTAAAAACCCCCCTTTATAATAATAATATTACTTATATATATATATTTGTATTTTTATAAAAGTAAACTAATATAGCGTTAAGCTTTGTTTAAAAAGATTCCCTGTGGAACGAACCGGACTTACTAAAAACTACACTACTGTACGATTAGGTACACTGCCTATAAGTGTTGTAGCAAGGTTTAAGTATATCCATTCTATAAATAAATAAATGTCTTGTGTAAAAATGTATCGTATTTAATAGTATTTCCTGCTAAATTTAATAGTATTTTTAAACCCCTTAGCTTTGACATCAAGTATTTTTGGCGCCGCTGCCGGGGAATCGCTTAAAAGTCGGAAGCGCAACGCTAATAATAAAAAAAAAATGATTTTTATTTTACTTTTATTAAAATTTGTTTTTATAAAAGTACGTTTTAAATATTCGAAAATATAAAAAGAAAAACAAAAATTTATATATTTTTAAGAGTTTGTTAAAAGTTTTATAAGTTTCTTTATTTTTATTTTAGTTTATAAAAATATAAGTTTTATTTAAATATATTTTATTTATATTAAAACAGAAAATTAGAAAACATATAAAAAAAACGCGTAAATTTCCTGTTCCAGAGTTGAAAACTGGAACCCCGCGACTCGCGGGGTTTGCAGCTTTGAGAACCGCTACTCGCGGAGTTTCTCTGACACCAACAGAAACCCTAAACTGCATTTATTACGGATAATTATTAATTATAATTATTATTAACCCTAATTATTATTATTATTATTATAATTAGCTTTATTTTAATTTAAGTTTTATTTAATTTATATTTTAGTTTATTAAGTTTAATTAAATTGTAAAATTAATAGTTTTAATAAATAATTAATATAAAAATAATATTTTTATAAAAATTGTAATTTTTACAACTTTTTGTATATTTTTATATTTTGTCCCTTTTTAATCATTTTAGCGTAATATTTGTATTTTTCGCTCATATTTAGTTTTAAACTTAGTTTTTGCCATAGTTATTTTTACTTCTAGATTTTTAGGCTTTGCCGTAAAATCCCTTAAGTGCTTTTTCTTTAGACTAAGATTTAGGTGCTTTAGAACTTTGCGACGCCTTTTTAAGTTTTAATTTCTTTTTAAGTTATTTCCATTTGGGATTTAGTTTTCCCTGTAAGCATTAATATTTTTAGACGACTTTTACCTATGTATCAAATATCATTCCAATTAGTAATTTCAATTTGCGATTATAATTTTAAGTTAGTTGTAGTAATAAGGTTAGGTTAGTCAAGTATTTTTAAGTTTTATAAGTTTCTTTTATTTTTCCGTCACCTTTTATTTTTCAACCATTTTTCTTTTTCGACCTTTTTCGACGAACTCTTTTTCTTTCTTATTTCTCGCTATTCTAGTTTTAGGACATAGATTTTTATTCTACTTCTTATCTAAATTTCTTAAAATTACGAAAATTTATTTTAAGTGGTTAAATTGATAGACATCAAAATTTTCTGGTTCGTAGTAATAGTTGGATTTGTACGTGGACCGGGTTATTGGAGCCAAACAGTCCTCAATTATATTGAGACCAAACGAATCCTGCCCCTCTGCTGCATCTTTTGGCTATTCGAAACGTGGGCAAAATCAGAAAAGTCTATTGATTGGATAACTTATTATAATTTTTCTTTCCTTTTAAAAACTAATAGGATATTCTGTGAATGCACCGAGCAAGACGTTCACCACCTTTTGTACGTTCACCACCTGTAACTAGATCAAGACATTTAGCAAATATTACTGCCGTTGATTTTTCTTTAGAATCGTCATCCAGTCGACCAAGTACTTCAGTTCAAATTTCCGATAATCCATTTTTTGAACCCGACCTCACAATTGAGAATCCGGAGAATATTCAGGAACGATTCGTAGATCCTGAACCACTAAACTTTCCTCCGGAACCACCAATCATTCAAACAGAGATTGTTGAGGAACGAACCATTAAATCAGAATCCTATAGTGATTACGATTCAACAAATTCAATTATGGAGAATCTGGAACCTTTAAGTATGGAAGACCGAATGAGAGCTAAACGCACTGGCCAAGGTCATGCAATTACTCATCCAGACATTAATGCGCCAGATTATGAAATCAAAGGACAAATTCTACACATGGTGACTAATCAATGTCAATTTAGTGGTGCGCCGAAGGAAGATGCAAATGAACATTTACGTACCTTTAATAGGATCTGCACACTATTTAAAATCCGAGAAGTGGAGGATGAACAGATATATCTCATGTTATTTCCCTGGACTTTAAAGGGAGAAGCCAAAGATTGGTTGGAATCGTTACCTGAAGGGGCGATTGATACATGGGATGTTTTAGTTGAAAAATTTCTTAAACAATTCTTTCCGGCATCTAAAGCCTTAAGACTTCAAGGAGAAATTGTTACGTTCACACAGAAACCGAATGAAACTCTATATGAGGCGTGGACAAGATTTGGAAAGTTATTAAGAGGATGTCCGCAACATGGTTTAGATACCTGTCAAATAGTACAAATATTCTACCAAGGATGCGACATCACTACAAGGAAAGACATCGACATAGCAGCTGGTGGTTCTATTATGAAGAAAACCGAAACTGATGCTTACAAAATTATTGATAACACTGCTTCCCACACACATGAGTGGCACCAAGAAAAAGATATCGTTAGATCATCTAAAGCAGCTAGAGCCGATTCTAGCCATGACTTAGATTCCATTTCCGCAAAGATAGATGCTGTCGAGAGACGAATGGAAAAGATGACTAAAGATATTCACTCAATACGAATTAGTTGTGAGCAGTGTGGAGGACCACATTTGACAAAAGATTGTCTCAGTATTGAATTAACAATGGAACAAAGAGAGAATATTTCATACATAAACCAAAGGCCTGGAAATAATTATCAGAATAATTATCAACCGCCAAGACCGATTTTCAATCAAAACCAGAATTATAACCGAAATATTCCATACAACAACCAACAAGGTCCTACCAATCAACAAGTATCTAATAATAATTACAATCAGCAAAGACCTAATTTTCAAAACAAACCACCACAACAAACCGATGATAAAAAGCCGAATTTAGAAGATATGATGACGAAGCTAGTTGAAACTCAAACGCAGTTTTTCACATCTCAGAAACAAACCAATGAACAAAATGCTCAAGCATTTAGAAATCAACAAGCTTCTATTCAAAATCTGGAACAAGAAGTAAGTAACCTAGCAAGGTTAATAGGTGAAAGAAAACCGGGAAGTCTTCCTAGTGATACAAATGCTAACCCCCGGAATGAAACAGCTAAAGCCATTACCACAAGAAGTGGTACAACACTTAAACCACCTGAAATACCTGTAACTTCTGATGAAGCTATTCCTACTCCACAAGAACCACAACCTAATCAAGATAAGGAAAAAGAACCGGTAGTTGAAAAGGTTAATGAAGATAACACAGCTAAGGATAAACCTTATGTTAAACCATACCAACCACCACTTCCTTACCCGAGTAAAATGAAGAAAGAGAAACTTGAAGCCGAGCAATCCAAATTCTTGGATATGTTTAAACAGATAAATGTAAATCTTCCTTTCATTGATGTGATTTCAGGAATGCCTAGATATAGTAAATTCTTGAAAGATCTAATTTCAAATAGAAAGAAAATGGAAGAACTCTCGGCTGTTACTATGAATGCTAATTGTTCAGCAGTGCTGTTGAATAAGATACCAGAAAAACTATCTGATCCAGAAAGTTTCACAATTCCATGTTTTCTGGGTAGTCTTAGTTCAATAGAAGCATTGGCAGACTTAGGTGCTAGTATAAATCTAATGCCGTATTTACTATACGTTAAACTAGACCTTGGAGAATTGAAACCAACCAGAATAAGCATACAACTAGCCGATAGATCAATAAAATATCCTAGAGGGATAATGGAGAACATGCTAGTTAAAGTTGGTACTTTAGTATTTCCAGTAGATTTTGTTGTTTTGGACATGGAAGAAGATTCTCAAGTTCCTCTCATATTAGGAAGACCATTCTTAAACACGGCTAAAGCAATGATAGACGTGTTCGGTAAGAAACTGACCCTAAGTATAGAGAATGAGAGTGTTACCTTTTCAGTTGATAGAGCAATGCAACAACCGCAATCTGCAGATGATACATGTTATTATATTCAAACTATAGATGCACATGCATAATTATTAGAAGAATTTACAGAATTACAAGGAACAGGAGAATGTTCTTTAGGAGAAGGTAATGAACCAATTGATGAAGCTGAAATGTTAGCTACACTTATAGCTAATGGATATGAACCAACAACAGAAGAAATTCAAATGCTAAAAGAAGAAGACAGATATCGATATAAATCATCGATAGAAGAACCACCGAAATTAGAGTTAAAGCCACTTCCAAACCATTTGGAATACGCTTATTTACATGGTGAATCTGAATTACCTGTAATAATATCGTCTTCTCTTACTGAAAATGAGAAATCACAACTCATTTCTGTGTTGAAGGCTCATAAACCAGCCATTGCATGGAAGATTCATGATATTAAAGGAATAAGTCCTTCGTATTGCACACATAAAATCCTTATGGAAGAAGGTCATAAAACGTATGTGCAACGCCAACGAAGACTAAATCCTAATATGCAAGATGTAGTTAAGAAAGAGATTATTAAACTACTAGACGCAGGTCTAATTTATCCAATCTCTGATAGTCCATGGGTAAGCCCAGTTCAATGCGTGCCTAAGAAGGGTGGCATGACTGTCATTACAAATGAGAAAAATGAGCTTATTCCTACTAGGACCGTAACAGGATGGCGTGTATGTATTGATTATAGAAAATTAAATGACGCCACCAGAAAAGATCACTTTCCCTTATCTTTCATAGATCAAATGTTGGAAAGATTAGCCGGAAATAGTTACTATTGTTTTCTAGATGGATTTTCCGGATATTTTCAAATTCCAATAGCACCCGAAGATCAAGAGAAAACCACATTCACGTGCCCTTATGGTACTTTTGCTTACAAACGCATGCCATTTGGACTTTGTAACACCCCTGCAACCTTTCAAAGGTGTATGATGGCGATTTTTCACGACATGATAGAAGAATGCATGGAAGTATTCATGGATGACTTTTTAGTCTTCGGTGATACATTTGAATCATGTCTAGCTAATCTTGAACGAATGCTTATTAGATGCGAACAATCAAATCTAGTACTTAATTGGGAAAAATGCCATTTCATGGTTAAAGAAGGCATCGTTCTTGGACATAAAATTTCAAAAGAAGGAATTGAAGTGGATAGAGCTAAAGTAGATGTAATTGCTAAACTTCCACATCCCACCAATGTTAGAGGAGTTAGGAGTTTTCTAGGGCATGCCGGTTTTTACCGACGTTTCATAAAAGATTTTTCGAAAATTGCCACTCCTATGAATAAACTCCTAGAAAAGGATGCTCCATTCATCTTTTCAGATGAGTGTATCAAATCTTTTAATATTCTTAAAGAGAAACTCACTAATGCGCCGATCATGATAACACCAAATTGGAATCTACTATTTGAACTAATGTGCGATGCAAGTGATTTTGCAATGGGAGCCGTTTTAGGACAAAGGATTGAAAAACGATTTCAACCTATATATTATGCTAGTAAGACGTTACAAGGAGCACAAACGAACTATACAACTACTGAAAAAGAACTCCTTGCTATTGTCTTTGCTTTTGACAAATTTCGATCATATCTCGTTCTAGCAAAAACGGTGGTCTATACCGACCATTCTGCTCTTAGATACCTATTTTCGAAACAAGATGCTAAACCAAGATTAATCCGTTGGATCTTACTCTTACAAGAGTTTGATATTGAAATCCGAGATAAAAGAGGAGCAGAAAATCTCGCCGCTGATCATCTTTCTCGTCTTGAAAATCCTGAGTTAGAAGTTCTAAATGAATCGGCCATACAAGACAACTTTCCTGATGAATATCTATTGAAGATAGATTATAAAGAAATTCCATGGTTTGCAGACTATGCAAACTACTTAGTTTGTGGATTCCTTGAAAAAGGATTATCGTACCAAAGACGAAAGAAATTCTTCAGTGATATAAAACACTATTTTTGGGAAGATCCACATCTGTTTAAAAGTTGTCCTGATGGAATAATACGCCGATGTGTATTTGGAGATGAAGCTAGTAAAATTTTAAACCATTGTCACACAGGACCAACAGGAGGGCATTATGGGCCTCAACTAACAGCAAGAAAAGTTTATGATGCTGGATTCTATTGGCCTACAATTTACAAAGACGCACACCTTCTTTGCAAATCCTGTGATGCTTGTCAAAGGGCCGGAAAAATAAGTCAACGTGATGAAATGTCACAAAATGTCATACAAGTATGTGAAGTATTTGATATTTGGGGTATTGACTTTATGGGTCCATTTCCAAAATCTCATAATAATCTATATATACTCGTAGCCATTGATTATGTATCTAAATGGGCGGAAGCACAAGCTCTCCCAACTAACGATGCACGAGTTGTAGTCAACTTTTTAAAACGTCTTTTTGCAAGGTTTGGAACACCGAAAGCTTTAATAAGTGATCGGGATACTCATTTCTGTAATAATCAACTTGAGAAAGTTCTTAAAAGATATGGAGTAACTCATAAAATCTCCACCGCATATCATCCACAAACAAGTGGACAAGTTGAAAATACCAACCGAGCTTTAAAACGTATTCTAGAGAAAACCGTAGGATCAAATCCGAAGGAATGGTCCATTAAATTGGAGGATGCACTCTGGGCTTTTAGAACAGCCTACAAAACTCCAATTGGAACCACACCTTTTAGACTTGTTTATGGAAAAGCATGTCATCTTCCAGTAGAAATTGAACACAAAGCATTTTGGGCTTTGAAGGCATGTAATCTTGATTTACATGAAGCCGGACGTCTACGATTAAGTCAACTAAACGAATTAGAAGAATTAAGACATGAAGCATACGAAAATTCGTTAATCTATAAGGAAAGAACAAAGAAATGGCATGATAAAAGAATCAGAAGTTCAAAAGAATTTAAGGAAGGAGACAGAGTTCTTCTTTTCAATTCACGATTCAAGCTATTTCCTGGAAAATTGAAATCAAGATGGTCTGGACCATTCATAGTCAAAAGAGTTTTCCCATACGGAACGATAGAATTGATAAATTCAAATGGGATTGAATTTAAAGTTAATGGTCACAGAGTTAAACATTACATACATGGTCCGATGGAAGTCGACAACGAAGTTAATCACAATTTCGACACCACAGCTAACTAAGTGTGGGGAGAATCAAGTCTTTAAAGGATAATATGTATTTCTGTTAGAGTTAGATTGTCTGTTTTCGTGTAGTTCTCGAAAATGGAACCCAAATGGTCTTTCCCTAGCAGACCCTAAAGAACTAGTCTTCTCCCCCCATTCTGAATTTTTATTTTTTTTAGGTTTTTACAAAATGAAGACTGCCTGTGAACTAAACCATGGTCTAATGCTACACGCTTTGATCACTAAATGTAATAATGACATACTACCGAGTGAAATAGTATCAGTAATCAGAGAAAGAATGGACGGAGTTAGAAAAGAATCCAGATGCGAAGATAATAAGTTACAATTTGGTAAAGGAAAATCAAAATTCGCAGCAAAAAGAAGAGCACGACACCTAGAAAGATTTCACAAATGCGGAAAATGGTCACATGGAGGTAAATGTTCAAATAATCAAACCTATTCAAATACCGAATTTGTTACTTTATGCAGAGACGGACCATTCGTATGTTTAGAAGAAAAGACACTGAATGCTCGAGGTTACGCCTATGTAGCTATGGAAAACCAATTAAACCGACTATCTTATGAATGGGATAGATCATATAACTAAGAAATCTATTTCACAGGTATGTTTGTACAGTTTTTATTTTATTTTTATTTTTTTTTATTTTTAACCTTTTGATAATAAACGCTAATTTGTTCGCTAAAAAGTATTAAATTGGTATTGAATAAAACTAGGTTTGGCGACCGAAATTATTGTTATCATTCAAAAATTTATTACATCACTGCGAAATTTAACGTTTATTCTTAAGGTATAAATATCTTTAATCAATCAACTCAAAATATTTCAAAAATTCGTCATGAGTTAAATTAGGTCTTGGAACCGAAATTACTTTACCGAAAAGAGGGGCGCATATTTTTGATAATATTTGATTGATTAAAGTGGGATAAAAAGACAAAAAGATTTTTAATTTTATTTTTACCATGTTTTTAAAATTAATATTTAAATCTTAAATTAATATTGTAAACTTTGTAAAAACAATATATTTAAAATTGTAAATATTTGAAAAATTAATATAAGTTTGGTGTGAATTTATAATATGAATTTTTAAATTAAGTTTGATGTGAATTTTTTATTTTAAAAAAAAAATATGAATTTTTAATTTTATGCATTTCAAATTTTAAGTTTAGTGTGAATTTTTAATATTAATTTTGAATTTTATATTTAAATTGTGTGAATTTAAAAACAAAAATTTACTTTATATCATTAAGTTAAAAATATGATTTTTAAAATTCGTCGTAAGTTGAAGACTAGGTCTTTGAACCGAAATTGCTTTACCCAAGGGAGGGACGAGAACTTTTATTATCATTATTTTTAATCTTATTGATTTAAAGTATGCCAAAAACATTAAAAAACCCAAAAATCTTAGCTTTTAAAACAATCGCTACAAAAAGACAAATTTTAAAATTTTGTCGAGGGACGGACTAGGACATCGATCCGGAACGACCTCGTCCTAAATAACAAGGGAAACAAAATTTTAAAATTAAGTACTTAATTGTTTTATAAGTTAATGATTAAAAAAAAAAAAAAAAAACCAAACTCCGCGACTCGCGGAGTTTGAAGGGTAATTCACCGCGAGTCGCGGGAGGACCAATTTACAGAAAAAAAAATAAAATGCAAGAACAGCTCAAACCACACACCACAACTCAAAAATACTGCGAAAATACTCCAAAAAAACCCGAAAAAACCCCCAAAATCACAATTTTTAACCGTTAATCACCAAATCTTTTACTAAAATCATGTTGAGAAGGATGCTATCAAGGAATTACTCAAGAAAAACGGTAAATTTCTACACCTAAACACCATTTAATCCGAAATTAGTGTTCTTGAGCAATTTTTTCCCCAATTTGATTTTGATGCTTTTTAGTGTAATTATGCTTAAATTGTTTATGTATTATGCTTGTATAACCTAGATTGATGCTGTTTAACATGATTAGAAGCCTTAAACTTCAAATTTTGAGTAATCTAGGGTTTGTGTTCTTGAGCAAATTTGGGGCTTTTTGATATAAACAGGTTATGGCCGATTTTTGTCATGAATTGTTGCTAAATTAAGTAGTGTAACATGTTTAGGTAGTTAAATGATCCAAACTTTGAGCCTAAACATGATTTTGAGAATTAAAGTGGACTTTTTTCAAGTCTAAAAATTCATGAACTTGATTTTTGAGAGATAATGCCATTTGAAACTTGTTTAATTGCTAGTAATGATTATTTTGACATGTTATTTGAGTTGAATGCTTATGAACTTGGCGAACATTTTCGTATATGCTTATTTGAAAAAGTGTAGATTTGATAAAAATGTGAAAATGAGCTTAAGTTTGATATAAATTGATCATGTCATTATAATTATTTTGATTGATGATTTTGCTGACACTAATGCATATTTGGATGCACAAAAAAATTGTGTTTGATGTGTTTTGCAGACTGAAAGGGGTGAATCTTTATCCCAAGCTCGCAATGCTCCTGCTGAGAATGCGGAACAACAGGAGGTGGATAACTACTACAAGCAAGATATACCTCATCCAGTCATGACCTTTTCTGATATGCACTTGGAAGAATTGCACCCGAACCTGAGATTTGACAGACTTTGGATAGATTATCCAAAATATCAAAGGGGTTTGCATACTCTTCATTCTAAGGTTGTTGATGTACCGAGGGTCATAGAATGGGGACCCTTAGAAGCTGTAGAATTGGCCGGGCCAATTAGGGAATTACTTGTACAGAGGTATGGTAATTCTACTTTTAATGACTGGGTACGTTTATTCACCATGCGTAGACCTGTATATAAAGTATGGTGTGAAGAATTGTTATGTAGTATAGAATTAAATGATCGGGTAGCTAGTTTAACCGATCGATCTTTTATTAGATTTTTGTTAGGCGGTTCGATGCGCCACATGTCTTTACTAGACATGGCTCAGGCTTTACGTATATATACGCCTGAGGAGTTAGCATCTGCCGATTGTAGAGGGTTAATACTAAATGGTAGAAAGATAGATGAAAATTTTGATACACACGGTGTATGGAGTCAAATGACAAGTCATCACCGATTCAAAGGGGGAAATTACTCTTATTTGGATATAGATAGAGCCGAATTAAGAGTGATTCATAGGTTTTTAGCTAATTCGATTACACAAAGAGGTAAGAATAAGGAAAAGGTAAATGAACAGGATTTGTTTTACCATATGTGTATTCGAGACCCACAAAGCGCTGTAAGTATAACTTATTGTGTGGGTTATTATTTATCAGCTATGGTTAGGGGGATGAGACCACATAGCATAATAGGAGGTGGTATTTTTATTACTTTGATTGCTGAATATCTCGGTGTGGATATAAGTCGGGGGGGATTATTAGTAGAAGAACCAGAACCCCGCGATACTATAGGATTAAATGTATACCATGGTACGAAAGTTTTGAAGAGGCGAAATAACGCCGCAGTACAATACCATGGTAGACATCCACAGGTTGAGAGAAACCAACAGCAAGGTAATGTAGGAGGGGGAAATGAGATGCAAGAAATGCAAAGGTTTATAGCTTCTCAGGAGTACGAAAATGCTAGACAGAGAGCATTTGAAGATTGGCAAGTTCATCAGAACCAAATCATAGCTCATTGCCAACATATAGGTAGAAACTATATTCCTACACCGAAACCATCTTCCCTCCCTGGTCTATAGAGATGCAACCACCATATCCTACGTATAACCCTGCCGAAGCATTCTATAGCACCTATGGTTATGCTTGGAACCCCTATTGGTATCAGTATCATCCATAGTCTACTTAGTTTTTTTTATTTATTTTGTAATTTGTAATGATTGATACGTTTAATACTTATGTTAATATTGTAATAGTTGTTATAATTTTCTAACTTTTATTCTTAGATTTTAATAATTTTTGAATGTGGGGTAATATACCAAACTTCAAAAATATGTATATATGTTTGCAGTTTATCTTATGCACACAACAGGGTAAAACAACGCATTTTCAAAGACTGGCATTAAGTTCAGCAAAAGCAACTAATTTTGACGACAAGATGCAAAATATATGTGAAATAACAACAAGACGGAATGAATAAATGATGTGCACCATTTATCATTCAGCAAACAAACGCCAATATATTTGGAAACTTTGGTAAAATTTAATCATTTTCACACAAATCACCCTCAATAATTTAAATTGTTACTGATTTCTTGCAAATGAGGGCATTGCAAGATCTTAGGTGTGGGAAGGGGTTAAATTCTTTCGGATTTTATAATTTTTATCTTAAACACTTGGTTACCATTAAAAATACTAGTAAAGCAGTAGTTGTATTAGAATCTAGTGCTCTCTGATAATAAAGAACAGCCCTAGTCTTATATACTGACTACCCAATTCTAGTAAAATTTTTCAAAATTTTCAATTAAATGAACTCAAAATCATGTTTATATATATTTATGAACAATAAAACTAGGTGTTAACATCGAAATTATTGTAACCTCGGAAAGGACATAAATTGAGAAACAAACCAAAATGTTAAAATTCATTTAAAATGGAATAGAGGACGATAAAAAGGAAAATAAAAGCCAAGTGTGGGAAAATTCTCCAAGTTATTCAAAACATATATCACATATTTTTGTACAAATAACTGAAAATACTTTTGCTTTGGACTAAACTAAACTGTTTTACCCGATGAAAGAAAAGAAGAGATGGATCTACACGATGAATCAATTCCATCATTAAAAGGAAGTAAAGTCTTCCGAAAAAGACACGCGCTTCTTGATTTAGGTCATGAAGTTGTCGTCCAGACCAGCTGTAGGTTGACGAAAAATCCAGAAAAGTCATCACTAAAATCAGCAGGAAATCCACGGACCTCAGTATTAAACAGGGTCGCCAAGTGGTCAGATTTATCCTAACCATGAGAAGGATTTATCTCGTAAAATGGGGGGCACCATGCAAATTAGCTGGATAAGACTAATGAATCAGATCCCCAGAAAGGATAATCTCCTTAAAAGATCAAAAATCAGCTTTTAAGACTGATATTACTCAATCCTAGAGATTGACCTTAAAGATTGAGAATTACAAACTCATGGAATTCAATGATATCTAAACTCGAGCTTGAACGAGAAAATATTTTGATCAAAATTACAAACCGATTTGTTTTCTGAAAACCCTATTTTCAATGCGTTCATTACCATTGAACGTAAAATCCTAGGAATTCACCTGGAATTCATTAGGTCACCTGAACCAAATCGGGTGTCAACCGTAAGAACGGTGGTTGCATAGTGGTCAAAGACAGGACCTTGTGCCAGACCGAAAAATCATAAGGGTGAGCTTTACTATTGCTCCTACCAAGGATAGTAATTGCGTCCGACACACTATAGACCATAATTAAAAGCATGTCAGGGGACGTTGCCTTAACAGTTGCTTGTTCAACGCTTTCCTTTACAACTGGACGGTAGTTTACCGAAAGGTAATATACGGGACAAGTAAACTGGACGTGTTGCTTTCCAAATACAAGGTTAGCAAGTGGGTGACATAAAACCATAAGTTTTGAGCAAAAATTTTCAAATCTGAAACCCACCAAACCCACAAAAATATTTTGCAAACACCGGTAAAGGGTTATTCCGGAAAACTTATCTAGGGTAAAAACTAGATTTAATTTTCAAAAGATCAAATGTTTTCATAAAGATCCAATTTCCTTAATGGATCTAAATTTTTATAGTCATGTGGGACTGTAAACCATATCGTTACTACCATTGTTTATACCGCCGTATAGAAATCACTGATGTACAAAGTGTGAAGAATAAAGAAGTGATTCTAGTATTTCAAGACGATATTGCTTGAGGACAAGCAACGCTCAAGTGTGGGAATATTTGATAATGCTAAAAACGAACATATATTTCATAGCATTATTCCTCAAGAAAGACAAGCTTTTAGTTGCAATTGTTCTATTTAAAAGTGATATTCGTTTAAATAATAAAAGGTGAAGACAAAAGACAGATTCGACGAATTGAAGACGCAAAGGACCAAAAAGCTCAAAAGTACAAAAGACAATTAAAGAGGTTCCAATTATTGATAAGAAACGTCTCGAAATTACAAGAGTACAAGATTCAAAACGCAAAGTACAAAATATTAAATTGTACGCAAGGACGTTCGAAAATCCGGAACCGGGACATGAGTCAACTCTCAACGCTCGACGCAACGGACTAAAAATTACAAGTTAACTATGTATATAAATATAATATAATATATAATTAATTATATTAATTATATATATATTATATTTATAAATAAAACCGTCGGCAAGAAAGACTCCAAAAGGGACTGAGCTGTAATTTCAATCTCCGCGACTCGCGGAGTTTGAAGGCAAAATTGGCCGCGAGTCGCGGAGCCCCAAGTTCCGAAACTCCCTATAAAGCCAACCGAATTCTGAGCATTTTTCATCATCTTTTTCTTCTTCTCTCATAATACTACGTAAATATTTATATTTATATTTTAATTTTAATTTTAATTTTAATCCTAATAATAAGGGTATGTTAGCGAATGTTGTAAGGGTGTAAGTCGAAATTCTGTCCGTGTAACGCTACGCTATTTTTAATCATTGTAAGTTATGTTCAACCTTTTTACATTAATGTCTCGTAGCTAAGTTATTATTATGCTTATTTAATCCGAAGTAATCATGATGTTGGGCTAATTACTAAAATTGGGTAATTGGGCTTTGTACCATAATTGGGGTTTGGATAAAAGAACGACACTTGTGGAAATTAGACTATGGGCTATTAATGGGTTTTATATTAACTAAACAATACCTTGTTAATTTAATATACAAACTTATAATTCGACGTATTTATATATAACCACATACGCTTGACTGGGTACGGTGGGCGGGATATCTATAAATACCAATAATTATTCATTTTACCGGATACGGAACTGGATTAATAGTTAATAAACTTATTGAAACAGGGGTGAATTACATTCAAGGGTAATTGGTGTAATTGTTAACAAAGTAGTAAAACCTTGGTTTACACGCAGTCGATAACCTGGTGTATTCATTAAGCAAAGTATTAAAACCTTGTTACAATTCGAATCCCCAATTAGTTGGAATATTTGACTTCGGGAATAAGAATAATTTGATGAAGGCTTTCGCTCTTTATATTTATGACTGATGGACTATTATGGACAAATCTATATGGACATATTAAATAATCCAGGACAAAGGACAATTAACCCATGGGCATAAAACTAAAATCAACACGTCAAACATCATGATTACGGAAGTTTAAATAAGCATAATTATTTTATTTCATATTTAATTTCCTTTATTTTATATTTAATTGCACTTCTAATTATCGCATTTTTATTGTTATTGTATTTAATTGCACTTTCAATTATCGTACTTTTTAATTATCGCAAGTTTATTTCATCGCACTTTTATTATTCGTAATTTCATTATCGTTATTTACTTTATGCTTTAATTTAAGTCTTGTATTTATTTTTAATATTTTACATTTGGTTTTAACTGCGACTAAAGTTTTAAAATCGAAAAACCGGTCATTAAACGGTAAAAACCCCCCTTTATAATAATATTATTACTTATATATATATTTGTATTTTTATAAAAGTAAACTAATATAGCGTTAAGCTTTGTTTAAAAAGATTCCCTGTGGAACGAACCGGACTTACTAAAAACTACACTACTGTATAATTAGGTACACTGCCTATAAGTGTTGTAACAAGGTTTAAGTATATCCATTCTATAAATAAATAAATATCTTGTGTAAAAATGTATCGTATTTAATAGTATTTCCTGCTAAATTTAATAGTATTTTTATACCCCTTAGCTTTGACATCAGTAATTAATCAGACCTTGCGACCTTGCGTCCCGTAATAGTCATGGGAACAAGGTTCTTCTTGCGGCCTTGCGCCTCGTGTGTAGCATCAGGCGCAAGGTCCTGCTTGCGACCTTGCGCCTTGTTTTAGTAGCCTACGCAAGGTTCTTCTTGCGATCTTGCGTCCTTTTAGTATTAGGCGCAAGGTCCATCTTGCGACCTTGCGCCCCAACATTTTGATTATTATTGTAACATTAGCTTGTGCATTCAATATTACAACATATGAAGTAACACACGAAATCACATCATAAAATACGAATTAAACAATATTACAACAATGGACGACATCACACCTTAAATTTTTCCTGAAAATAAACGTATTCCGGGAACTAATAACTAATATCCTCCACTCCGAAGAGTCGTGCTGATGCAATCACATGACCGCAAGATATGCCTGATAATTGCCATTGACCACATGAACAAGTTTTATCTTGTAGATTAACCAACCCATTTTTTCGTCCATCATGTACCTCTATTAGATCATTTGTCGATGGAAATGCTCGCCATCTTCTTGATTTGTCCGTCCTCTTAGCTAGTTTACGTTCAACATATGGAGTAACCGGTGAAGTAAGACTAACTGATTTGTTGCGATGTTTGAAATACCAATCCTGTATTGAACAACGAAAAAATTCGAACAACATGCAAACGGGTAGTTTACGAGCAAGTCTTGATAGAGAGTTTATAGACTCTACACTGTTGCTTGTAAGGTATGAATACCTAATATGAGTAGATTGACTTCTGGACCATCTATTGATACCATCCTCACATAGCACTTTATAAGACGCTTTCAATCTCCTTCGAAATACATCTAGATGATCCTGAAAATCCGACGCACGGTAAGCCTTAACCATTTTCCAATAGTGCCATTCGAAGAACTTCATCTTGTTGGATTTAGTTTTGATGTTCATGAATAAATGACGTGCGCAAAGAGCGTAAAACGCTTCCGGAAACACATTTGCAATGCCGTGTGCTATTGAAGCAGCACGATCAGAAATAAAAGTAATCTCTGACATACGATCAACCATACCATAACTCATTAAATGATCTCTTAGGTTGCCAAAAAACCATGACCAAACACTGTTTGTCTCGCCTTCACCAATTCCATAAGCCAATGGCAAAATTCCATTATTGCCATCCATCGCAACAGCAACTAAATTAGTACCCAGGTACCCACCCTTTAAATGTGCAGCATCGACGATGATTATCGGGCGGACATGTTGCTCAAATGATCGAATCTGCATGAAATTTTCACAGTAAATCAAATATTATCAATAATACCTCATACACCATACGCAAGGCGCAAGACACACTATTCTGTCTTGAGCCCACTAAGCGCAAGTAAAGCCTTGCGTCATTGCGTCTTTACTGGAAGGCGCAAGGTGTGACTTGCGTCCTTGCGTACTAGTTGGCGCAAGTTGAATCTTGTGTCCTTGCGTATGGTGTACATATTAAAATATTATTTTTGCTAATATATATTTACTTACAACTATGCCAATGGACATGTAACACATCACAAATTTATTTTCTTTGTCGGTAACCAAATTGGTGATGGTCCCCGGGTTGTGGATCTTAAGGTTATGAAGGTAAATTGGAAGCATTCTAAAGGAGTCATCACTACTGCCACGTAACATCTCTATTGCTTGACACTTGGCCCTCTATGCTTGATTGTATGATATGACCACTCTAAACCGATTGGCTACATCATCACGTATATCTTTTGGTTTATACTCTCGATTAGCAGCCTTGAACGAATCCATAAGAATACTACCCAACAACTTTTAAGTAGCATGTTTATTGTTTCACATAATTTGTGTGCGTGAGCATGTGTGTACATCATGCAACTTCTTAACCATAAAGTTTTCAGTGTGTCTTATTTTGTATGCACTACATTTCCACTCACAATTTGGCAACACACATTTAGCGGTGTACCGAGATTTGTCCGACTTTACAGGCTTTATTTGAAAGTTTTCTTCAATGCATTTTGTAAATAGCCGGTTTAGGAATTCTTCCTTGTTCAAAAACGTTTGACGAACTTTGACCAAATCGGATACCAGATACGTGGTTGAAATTGGGGTCGTAAATTCTGGGTTTTCTTCATCTTGCTGACTGTGTAGAGTTGGCATATACCAGAATAAATCTTGTTTTTCTTCATCTTCTTCATCTTCATCTTCCTCGTCACTTGCTTCATCCGATTCACTAGAAGCAACAACAGATATAAACGGGTTCTCTATTTTTTTTATTTTACACACGCTCTCGGCGCCATGGTTGAAGAAGTCAAATTCTTCTGTGTTTGGAGGTGGTATTTCAGCCTGTTCGTCTTCCAAATGGTGTGTTTCGAGGTTTGGTTCGGAATTGTGTATTTCATCCTGTTCTTTTTGCAGATGGTGTGTTTGTTTGTTTATTTGAGACTCGAGTATTCGGAGGCTTTGTTGGAGATGGTGTGTTTGCGGATTCTGTTGGGGCTGGAGTGTTTCTAGGTTTTGTTGGAGATGGTGTGTTTGTGGATTTTGTCCGGGTTGAAGCATTTTAACTTTGTCGACAACATAAATATCAATAGGCTCGTTTGAGACAGCGTGTTTTAAAAACTCAAAAAAATCTTCATGATCATCAGTAATATCAAAAATATGATTATTATCAATATATCTTAGCGAAACAGGTGCATTAGGTGGCAATTCAATTTTTTTTAAGAATTTTCCTTAACAATACTCTTCGATTTATTGGTTTTTGTGGAGCAAGTGGTAGTTTTAATCTGGTTCTAAAACAAGCAAGAGGCAGATACATAGGTATGTTGTTAACAAATTCAAAATTACCCCCACAACATACATGAACAACAAATGCTTCATCATTACTATAACTCATTAATACACAAATTAGTGAAAAAATAGATAAAAGTTGGTACCTTAACGATGCTCTAATGACATGATCTTTTTGGAAATGAAGTGAAAGGAAATGATCAATATGGAGTTCTAGCCTCAATAAATACACAGGTACATTATCTTATCCGTAAAGGTACAAAAAATCTAACAAGATCTTATCCAGAAATCAGGAAAAATCCATTCTGATAAGGCGCAAGGACGCAAGGACGCAAGACATGAACCTTGCGCCTTGCGTTGGCACGCAAGGGCACAAGTCTCAAGGACGCAAGGACTAATGATCCTTGCGCCTTGCGCGGGCAAATTCTCAAAAAAAAAAAAAAGGGTTCCAGCTCAGAAATGGCGCAAAAAGGTGATAAGCCCATTAATTAAATAAAACAAGGATTCGATATATATGATGAATCCAATGATACGTCCCATGCTGTCCCCATTCCATTTCTTTTTACTAGTCGCATACAGCAAAAGCGTTCCATCTTGTTTTTTTTTTTTTTTTAAACAGGACTCTAAATCGCCATATCTATTCATCAATTACTCCCTCCGTCCCTATATAATTGTCCACTATTCCATTTTGGGATGTCCAAAATTAATTGTCCACTTCCATAAATGGAAAGGAAAGAAGATATTTCATTGGTGGATCTGGAGAGAGAAGATATTTCATTGGTGAAGAAATGAAGTTATTGGGATTTTCTTAAACTGTGTGTCTTTTGTCTGGTGACAATAAATATGGGACGGAGGGAGAAGTATTTTATGCTTTAACTAATTCAAGTGGGACTCATGTATAAAGAAGTTGTTGGCCATCGTCCCACACATGGATCCCGAAGTTTAATGTTTTTTAATAACACTTCAATATATTTATGTGGGAGATTTCAAAAGCGTGGGGCTGGAAGTGGGTGACACCACCGAAAGCTTTTTTTTTTTTTTTAATATACTCCACTCATGCAATTACTTTATACCATCAAGTGGGTGATAGTTATAATTTGTTGGCCATTTGAGGAATAAGTACACTCTAGTAGTTTAAAAAAAACAATAATATCATACATCCTTATTATGATATTATCACCCTCGTGACTTACCACAGAAACCTTCATCATCATTATCTTAAACGTTATTGTGATATCATCTTAATTATCCTCACCCTCATCGTCCTTGCTGTTAACAGGAAAATAGAAATAGAAACGTGTAATAGCAGCAAAGAATAGTATAAACAAGAAGGTGATGGTTCATTTGTGCTTTTAAAAAAATGGAAGGATGATGTTTCGGTGGTGTTATTCATCGTGGAAGAAATAGAAAGTAATTAGAAGTGGGATTGGGTTTGTGGTGTTTATTTGTTCACGAAGAAGAATTAGAGAAAGAGTAGAGAGAGGGTGATGGTTGTTAATGGTGGAGATAGTGGCGGTTAAAGTGGTGAGGACGGGCTTGGTTCTTGAACCGAATCATAAACATAACTTACAGAAGAGGTTGAAGAAAATGGTTTGAGTTTCTTTCTGTTCTCTCTTTTTCCTTTCACAAATTACAGGAGGTTCTATATATAATGTGATCGAGTACATGATGTAATAGCTAAATTCAATCATAATTGATAGGTGAAGTGGACGTGTAACAAATTATAGACAGGAATCTAAACCAAGAAGAAGAAGATAAAAAAATTAAAGCAGATAGTGATCTGTAACCAAATTTGTATTTGTCAGTTTGATCTTTGTCATCGAATTGTAAAAGGAATAAGAGTGAAAAGGAAGTGTAACAGAAAGTGAAGAATACAAAACTCGTGGGGTTTGCTTACTCAACAATATTAAAGTGACAGAACAAAATTTGCTACAGAATGATGGATACGTGAAACTGATTATGATTCTAAATATGCGTATATGATTTTATATAAATAATATTAATAATTAATAATTATAATTATATTAATAATAATCTAACTACTAACAAGTCCAACCTAAGTGTGAGACAAGTCCAACCTAAGATCTTGTGGAAGAAGTTGAACGGAGAGAAGGCAGAGACCTTTAAAACCTCGGTTGTAGGTAGAGTGGATGCTGAATTAGAAATGGTATCCAATGATGACGCAGATCAGATGTGGAATTGTCTGGCGTCCTCCATTAGAGAGGTAGCCAAGGAAACCCTAGGTGTGGCTCTAGGTACATCTTGAGACCATAGGGCTGTTAGAGAATCATGGTGGTTCGGTGACGAGGTTCAAAGCAAAGTTGCGCTTAAGCAATTAAGGTTTAGGGAGCTCATCACTGGTGGGGAGGGGACTCCGACGGATAGAATTAGGGCTGTAAAGAGATATAAAGAAGCCAAAAGAGAAGCTAAGAAGGCTGTAGCCCTAGCAAAAGAAAATGCATATGAAGATCTGTATAAGAAACTTGACTCCAAAGAGGGAGCTAATGATATTTACAAGATAGCCAAATCTAGGGAGCGAAGACGTATGGATCTTGATAACATCAAGTTTATCAAAAATGAAGATGGTCAAACTTTAGTTAAGGAAGACGAAATTAGGAAAAGATGGGAAGAGTATTTCTCATCTCTCTTTGTAGGGGGAAGACCAGAGCGCCACGAGGACTTACAAGACGCTGATATAGAACAATCCCATAACAACATAGATTGTGAGAGGATTAGCGAAGAGGAAGTAAGATTGGCACTACGAAATATGGGGAGAAATAAATCAGTGGGACCGGATCAGATCCCTATTGAGGCGTGGCGGTGCCTGGGCGACACTGGTGTTAGGTGGCTGACTTGCCTTTTTAACAAGACGTTTCGAAGCTCTAAAATGCCTATGAACTGAGTGAGACTATTCCCATCTATAAGAACAAGGGGGATGCTCAATGTTGCGGTAACTATAGAGGCATAAAATTACTTAGTCATACTATGAAGCTTTGGGAGAAAGTGATTGAGACTAGACTTCGACGCGAAACCAATGTTTCAGAGAACCAATTTGGTTTTATGCCAAAGAGCTCTTAGATAGAGGCAATCCATATTATTAGGAACCTTATGGAGAAGTATAGAGAAAAGCAAAAGAACCTAGAGATGGTCTTCTTAGACTTAGAAAAGGCCTACGATTGCGTGCCACGAAACTTGATTTGGAAGACCCTTAAGGGTAGAAGTATCTCGAGTAGGTATATTAATGTTATTAGGGATATGTATGAAGGGGCGAAGTCTTGTGTTCGAACACCGGTGGGAAATACTGACGTTTTCCCAAAAGAAGTAGGCCTGCACCAGGGATCTGCCCTTAGCCCTTTCCTTTTCGCTTTGATCCTTGATGAACTTTCTCGAGGGATACAAGAGTGCATCCCTTGGTGCTGAAATGTCCCGTTCTTATTGATTAAAAACGTTCCATATTAATTGATTTCGTTGCTAGGTTTTGACCTCTATATGAGACGTTTTTCAAAGACTGCATTCATTTTTAAAACAAACCATAACCTTTATTTCATAAATAAAGGTTTAAAAAGCTTTACGTAGATTATCAAATAATGATAATCTAAAATATCCTGTTTACACACGACCATTACATAATGGTTTACAATACAAATATGTTACATCGAAATCAGTTTCTTGAATGCAGTTTTTACACAATATCATACAAACATGGACTCCAAATCTTGTCCTTATTTTAGTATGCAACAGCGGAAGCTCTTAGTATTCACCTGAGAATAAACATGCTTTAAACGTCAACAAAAATGTTGGTGAGTTATAGGTTTAACCTATATATATCAAATCGTAACAATAGACCACAAGATTTCATATTTCAATACACATCCCATACATAGAGATAAAAATCATTCATATGGTGAACACCTGGTAACCGACATTAACAAGATGCATATTTAAGAATATCCCCATCATTCCGGGACACCCTTCGGATATGATATAAATTTCGAAGTACTAAAGCAATCGGTACTTTGGATGGGGTTTGTTAGGCCCAATAGATCTATCTTTAGGATTCGCGTCAATTAGGGTGTCTGTTCCCTAATTCTTAGATTACCAGACTTAATAAAAAGGGGCATATTCGATTTCGATAATTCAACCATAGAATGTAGTTTCACGTACTTGTGTCTATTTTGTAAATCATTTATAAAACCTGCATGTATTCTCATCCCAAAAATATTAGATTTTAAAAGTGGGACTATAACTCACTTTCACAGATTTTTACTTCGTCGGGAAGTAAGACTTGGCCACTGGTTGATTCACGAATCTATAACAATATATACATATATATCAAAGTATGTTCAAAATATATTTACAATACTTTTAATATATTTTGATGTTTTAAGTTTATTAAGTCAGCTGTCCTCGTTAGTAACCTACAACTAGTTGTCCACAGTTAGATGTACAGAAATAAATCGATAAATATTATCTTGAATCAATCCACGACCCAGTGTATACGTATCTCAGTATTGATCACAATTCAAACTATATATATTTTGGAATCAACCTCAACCCTGTATAGCTAACTCCAACATTCACATATAGAGTGTCTATGGTTGTTTCGAAATATATATAGATGTGTCGACATGATAGGTCAAAACAGTGTATACGTGTCTATGGTATCTCAAGATTACATAATATACAATACAAGTTGATTAAGTTATGGTTGGAATAGATTTGTTACCAATTTTCACGTAGCTAAAATGAGAAAAATTATCCAATCTTGTTTTACCCATAACTTCTTCATTTTAAATCCATTTTGAGTGAATCAAATTGTTATGGTTTCATATTGAACTCTATTTTATGAATATAAACAGAAAAAGTATAGGTTTATAGTCAGAAAAATAAGTTACAAGTCATTTTTGTAAATGTAGTCATTTCAGTCGAAAGAACGACGTCTAGATGACCATTTTAGAAAACATACTTTCACTTTGAGTTTAACCATAATTTTTGGATATAGTTTCATGTTCATAATAAAAATCATTTTCCCAGAATAAAAACTTTTAAATCAAAGTTTATCATAGTTTTTAATTAACTAACCCAAAACAACCCGCGGTGTTACTACGACGGCGTAAATCCGATTTTACGGTGTTTTTCGTGTTTCCAGGTTTTAAATCATTAAGTTAGCATATCATATAGATATAGAACATGTGTTTAGTTGATTTTAAAAGTCAAGTTAGAAGGATTAACTTTTATTTGCGAACAAGTTTAGAATTAACTAAACTATGTTCTAGTGATTACAAGTTTAAACCTTCGAATAAGATAGCTTTATATGTATGAATCGAATGATGTTATGAACATCATTACTACCTCAAGTTCCTTGGATAAACCTACTGGAAATGAGAAAAATAGATCTAGCTTCAAAGGATCATTGGATGGCTTGAAAGTTCTTGAAGCAGAATCATGACACGAAAACAATTTCAAGTAAGATTTCCACTCGAAATAAGATTGTTATAGTTATAGAAATTGAATTAAAGTTTGAATATGATTATTACCTTGTATTAGAAAGATAACCTACTGTAAGTAACAAAGGTTTCTTGATCTTGGATGATTACTTGGAATGGATTTAGAAAACTTGGAAGTAAACTTGCAATCTTGGAAGTATTCTTGATTTTATGAAACTAGAACTTTTGGAATTTATGAAGAACACTTAGAACTTGAAGATAGAACTTGAGAGAGATCAATTAGATGAAGAAAATTGAAGAATGAAAGTGTTTGTAGGTGTTTTTGATCGTTGGTGTATGGATTAGATATAAAGGATATGTAATTTTGTTTTCATGTAAATAAGTCATGAATGATTACTCATATTTTTGTAATTTTATGAGATATTTCATGCTAGTTGCCAAATGATGGTTCCTACATGTGTTAGGTGACTCACATGGGCTGCTAAGAGCTAATCATTGGAGTGTATATACCAATAGTACATACATCTAAAAGCTGTGTATTGTACGAGTACGAATACGGGTGCATACGAGTAGAATTGTTGATGAAACTGAACGAGGATGTAATTGTAAGAATTTTTGTTAAGTAGAAGTATTTTGATAAGTGTCTTGAAGTCTTTAAAAAGTGTATTAATACATATTAAAACACTACATGTATATACATTTTAACTGAGTCGTTAAGTCATCGTTAATCGTTACATGTAAGTGTTGTTTTGAAACCTTTAGGTTAACGATCTTGTTAAATGTTGTGTGATGACCCGGAAATTTCTGACCATATTTAAACTTAATCTTTGTATGATTAACATTTCTGACACGATAAGCAAAGTCTGTAAAACTGAATCTCAAAATTTTTGAACTACTTTTATATATTTAAATACCCTTCGGTTGTTTTCGACGATTCGCGAATAATTATATGTAAATAGATACATATATACTATAACTTGAAAAGGTAACAATGTATTAATTATTTGATACCGTACATTAAACTTATTGGTTTAAATATCTATTTAAATATACATGATAAGTTGAAATATTTATTATTAAAATTTATTTATAAATAACTTCCAATGTGTATTTAAAAATTGATTTATGTATATTAAAAAGATATATACATATATATAATTTCAAGTTATTTAGTAAACGATAGTAACATTCGTTTATTGATTCGATTGATATTTAGATAAGTTAACTAAAGCGTTTAAGATGAACCAGTAAAATACTAATTTGCTACAGTATTTTCAAATTGCTACAGTACCCAAAATGCTACAGAGTTTTCGAAAATCACTATTTGCTACAGTGAACCTATATGTATTATATATATATATATATATATATATATATATATATATATATATATATTAACAAATAGCGAGACGATGATTTATAGAAGTAAATGACCAAAACACTCAAATGTATAAGTTATATACCTCGAGTGGTATAGTTTATGGATGATTTAAGACTATATTTTGACAAAGGTACGATTCACAAAACGTAAAGTACAAGTTTTCTCAGTATACGATAGGACGTTCGAAAAACCGGAACCGGGACATAAGTCGAGTGACGACGTACGACTTATCGGAACAAAAATTACAAATTAACTATGCACATGAATTTAATATAATATATAATTAATTATATAAATTATATATATTATATTAATATTAAAATATGTCGACAAGCAAGAAAACAAAAGGATTGTGTGCTGGACAGCCGGCCCATGCGATCGCATGGGATATAGCCTTCCCAGCCATGCGATCGCATGGCCACCAGGGACAGGCCACAACTATAAATACCCAATCATTTCTGTTTCTGATCTCATTTTTAATTACTTCGTAGATATTTATTATTATTATTATTATTATTATTATTATTATTATTATTATTATTATTATTATTAAGATTATTATTAATCTTATTATAATATTATTATTAGTAGTATATATACATAAAATACTACGACGAGGTTATGAGCGTGTCACCTTCAAAATAGTTTTATGAGCGGGATAAAGCTAAGTAAATTATGGATTATTGCCAAGGAGGTTATGGGTAATATTCATGGGTATTATTTGCAAGTCAAACCTAGTGTTATCATCTCCGTTACGTCTACATACTTTTCTACAATATTGAATCTCAATATTGATATATTGAGATTTACGGTTATTTGGTAATCCGTGTTTCGATCACATTTTGGTGAACGACTTTATATGCTGCTAAGGTGAGTTTCATATGATCCCTTTTACTCAATATATTTTTGGGCTGAGAATACATGCGATTGTTTATAAATACTGAAAATACTAGATTTATATGCGTGAGTTTCATATGATCCCTTTTACTCAATATATTTTTGGGCTGAGAATACATGCGACTGTTTATAAATACTGAAAATACTAGATTTATATGTGTGAGTTTCATATGATCCCTTTTACTCAATATATTTTTGGGCTGAGAATACATGCGACTGTTTATAAATATTGAAAATACTAGATTTATATGCGTGAGTTTCATTGCTCCCTTTTTAATTGCTTTTGCAATCTATATTTTTGGGCTGAGAATACATGCACTTTATTTTAAAAACAATGGACACAAGTACATACTAAATTCTACACTGAGTTTGAACCGAAAATCCCTTAGCTTTGGTAACTAGTAACTGCCAGTTATAAGAACTGGTGGGCGCGAGTAGTAGTATATGGATCCATAGGGCTGGATATCCCCGTCCGAGCTAGAGCACTAGCCT
The DNA here is from genome assembly GCF_046630445.1 of Rutidosis leptorrhynchoides. Classification (NCBI taxonomy): domain Eukaryota; kingdom Viridiplantae; phylum Streptophyta; class Magnoliopsida; order Asterales; family Asteraceae; genus Rutidosis; species Rutidosis leptorrhynchoides. The sequence continues at coordinate 108,448,986 of NC_092340.1, read as the reverse complement.
TTTAACGGACGTATGCTATTTGAGAAGCGTACACGTTGGTTTGCGTGTATTATTAAGATGATTATACAAAGGGTACAAATTATATATACGTTAAGTTTAGTTACCAGGGTGCTCAATTTTGTAGAATATTTTGATAAACGTTTCTGGATGAAACAACTGAAATCTTGTGATCCACCTTTAGATACAGATTATACGAAACATTAAAACTATGAACTCACCAACCTTTGTGTTGACACTTGTTAGCATGTTTATTCTCAGGTTTTCTAGAAGTCTTCCGCTGTTTGCTTAGATGTTAGACAAGCTATGTGCATGGAGTCTTACATGACATATTTTTCAAGGAAACGTTGCATTCACCAAATCATCACCATGTATCTTATTTTGACTGCATTGTCAACGGAAGTACTGTTGTAAACTATTATTTATGGTGATTGTCTATATGTAGAAATCATCAGATGTCGAAAACCTTTGATTTAAATATTCATTTATGGTGTGCCTTTTCAAAAGAATGCAATGTTTACAAAACGTATCATATAGAGGTCAAATACCTCGCAATGAAATCAATGAATGACGTGTTCGTCCATATGGATTTGGAGCGATCGTCACAGTTGGTATCAGAGCGTTGGTCCTAGTGAACCAGGTCTTGCATAAGTGTGTCTAACTGATAGTTGTTAGTATGCATTAGTAAGTCTGGACTTCGACCGTATCTGCATGTTAAAAGTTTTGCTTATCATTTCTTGTCAGAAATTACATACTTATCATTCCTAGTCTAGAAACGTTTTACTGCATTGATTGTATGAATAGTGTATAGACAAAATTCATATCTTAGCGTATCTGTTACTGTAAACTTTTCCTGACATCTTCCGAAAATTTCTCCGTGATTTATGGAATTTGGTATTATATATACATATGTAAATTATGTATTGAAGAATACCAAACTACATTCTATAATCTAATTCATATAAAAAAATCATCTCCCTAATTATACAAGATGGATCCCGTATCTAGTTCAAATTCCTTAAACTCTGACAGCTATTCCGATATGGATATTCACCTGAATTCCGAAGACAGTGTAACCGGAATGGATCAACCAATTAGCCATCATCTATTCTGGATGAATTGGGGATGGGTTCGTAGCCTACTTAATTATTGGAGACAAGAAGAAGGTGATCCCTTCCATCCACCACATTGCCCTCTTGGCGAAGAACCTGAAGCACTTACCGGCGAACCTGTTCGTAATACCATTTTCTCTCTCATCTCCAGAGTATCTCGTCACGACAATATACTATCTCAAATTCTGGATCTTATTCATTCGCTCGTCCGAACCGCCAATCATCCCGGTGTAGTAGAAGAAGTCAATGAGCTTCGCGCTCGGGTAGTGGCTTTGGAGAATATGGTGCAAAGGTTACAAGCACCAGCAGCATCACCGGCATCAACAGTACCACCGACAACAACACCAACAGTACCATTACCACCACCAACAACATCCGCATCGCAAACCTCAACTTCATAATCTGTTCCACGAACATCAACGTCATACGCACCGTAGTCACCAAGAAATACCAGCAACAATAATCGATGAAGTATTAACTCATTTCCCCTGAAAATTTTTTATGTATATTTAATATATATGAATTTTGAAATCAAAATAAATCTTTTCGTACCAAGTTATTACGTGTGAATCTTAACTGGTAGGTACTACTCGGTTAATTCATATTACTAATATGCTATACATCCTTCGTTAATGATTTAACAATCGTTAACTACAATCTCTGTTTCAACTCAATGAATTCCATTTCGTAATAAACCAAGTGTATTATTCAATTACATAATTGATTTTACATTTTCATTTTCGATGTACTCGAAACTTTTCAGAAAACGTCATCTGTGCCTTGTAAGGTTCACAAAAAAATTCCACGAGCATCAACATCCTTCACCAAGGAATATCAATAAGAATAAATAATGAAGTATTGATTTCATTAGTGAAATACTCCGCGAAGATTAGGTAATCTCTAATGTTTTGGAGATTATTCATTTCTAATTCAAGCCAGAAATCAAATGAGCTTAATATGATATTAAATCATCAAATCTGTATTACATCTGAAGAAAATATACATACATATATTTTCATAAAGACAGTAATAAAAATTCTTTTGTACAAAATATTACTTGTGAAATCTTTAACGGGTAGGTAATTCCCGGGAAATATATAAGTTCACAATTAATATGTTATACTGTACATTCTTCAACTTTGATTCAAAAATTATTAAGTATGCTCACAGCGATATACAATCGTTTCCATACAAATTCAATTACATATTCTGATATTGACGGATCAGAATCCAAGTCAAGATTTAACGGGTGACATCATTCTTAGATCTCTACATCTTTCAAAGCTATACTTTGACTTCAAAACTAGGCAAGATCCTTTAGCATTGTTTTTACTAAAAATAACCTTGTAATTCCTTTTCAAAGTATCCAGTATTATCAACCGTTCAACCAGTCAACGACGACCTTTCAGACTTGTAACTTTGGCATATATTTTTTTGTTATCAGGGAATCTTTCATGTTCCACCACATTAGCAGTAAATTTACCAACAACTTCATTGATCTTTGACCTTTCGAAAAATCCTTATACTCATTGAAACCGTATCATGTACTCATCCACATCTTATAACGGCAATTGCCATACCAACTATCGGGAATTAGCAATCAGTATTTTGAAATCTTGTAGCACGTCTACGCCAACAGTTATATGTGTTCATATAACATCTACCTCCTGGACTTACATACTTCGAATGTGAAATTTCCGAAAAACACCCCAAACTACGAAACTAGTTCTCCGAATTTCAGAAAAATGTTGATGAAGCAGAAAAAAACTGTAAACGACCTTAACAGTCAAAAGTTTGATGATAAAGAATAGTATGGTGGTAAAGCTGAGAAAAATAGAAGGTTTGGAACTGGAAAACGGATTGAGCAAAGTATGAAAGAGGCTGTGGATAAATCACAAAGAATAAATCTTCCTTCAAAGAATCCAAATGATTTAGTATCTGCTGAAGCCATTAACGAATACCTTGCTTCCGAATCTAAATTCTTGCGGACAATATTCTTCATCATCCTCTGATATTAGAAATTTTAAGATATCATCGTATCTTTCATTATAAATATCCTCGATATTTATGAAGATATCTTCATACCTATTCTTATCGGAAATCATTCATCTCTTCACACTATCTGTGTTACATCATAAAAGAAACTATTTTAGTTTCTAAAATCTGGAAAGAAAAAAAAATGGATGTTTTGAAGTAATATTGGGAACTGAAGCATGAGTTAGTATAATATAATGACACTTGATCAACGTGATTATATTACAGTAAATCATGCTGAGTTTCTAATGGAACGTGATAAAGGTTCATAGATCATACCCTCATCATAAACCATGTTACATAACTCTTTCATTCTATATAATCTCTAAATATATCAAGAAAATATATTTCTTGATGATTCGGTCTTTTTTGAGGTATTCTGGTAATTTGACAAGTCAGATTATGCTATTACCATTTCTTTCTTAGAACATTAGTTATGTTCATCTGAAACTTCATACCTACGAATTCTGGACCATTATCCGCTTGACTTAAGGTCAGGAAGAGAAAACGAAAGCATGAAGCTCTGAAATATAATGGAGAATATAAAGCCCGATAACAACTCCGAAATTACAAACCGTGTATATCAATGCATATAGCAATATAAAGACATGGGAGAATGAAAAACACTATAACCCCAAGGTAATAGTAGAAGAAAATAACTTCCTCTGGTGGCAGATGAAAAAGAAGAATGAAGGATACGATAGCCAGGAAAATATCAAGAATCAGAACTGGATTAAGCATTTTCACAATCTATTGGGATGTATGAAATAAGAAAGAAGATTATAGAAGTGTTGAAAATAAATGAAACGGAAGAGGTCAATTTATAGCAAAATATCGGACGCAGTAATAGAGTCAGATTACGCATTTAATCAAAGAAAATCCTAATTTCCGCAAATTCCAAAAAATCAAATCTTATTTAAATTATGAAGATTTTCTATTCCTTAAAATCCGGAAATCAATCGTTACTACATCAAGAGATAAGACGCATCTCTATTCTCCATTTCACTTGATTACAATAACTTCTCTCATACGCTTCGAGTAATTGGATTATTTTATCCATATTATTCAAACATAGATAAAACTCTATTATCAACTCATATTCGTCATTAAAACATTTTTATTGTTAGCCATGACGACCTCACTCAAATTTCGGGACGAAATTTCTTTAACGGGTAGGTACTGTGATGACCCGGAAATTTCTGACCAAATTTAAACTTAATCTTTGTATGATTAACATTTCCGACACGATAAGCAAAGTCTGTAAAACTGAATCTCAAAATTTTTGAACTACTTTTATATATTTAAATACCCTTCGGTTGTTTTCGACGATTCGCGAACAATTATATGTAAATAGATACATATATACTATAACTTGAAAAGGTAACAATGTATTAATTATTTGATACCGTACATTAAACTTATTGGTTTAAATATCTATTTGAATATATATGATAAGTTGAAATATTTATTATTAAAATTTATTTATAAATAACTTCCAATGTGTATTTAAAAATTGATTTATGTATATTAAAAAGATATATACATATATATAATTTCAAGTTATTTAGTAAACGATAGTAACATTCGTTTATTGATTCGATTGATATTTAGATAAGTTAACTAAAGCGTTTAAGATGAACCAGTAAAACACTAATTTGCTACAGTATTTTCAAATTGCTACAGTACCCAAAATGCTACAGTGTTTTCGAAAATCACTATTTGCTACAGTGAAATTGACTTTGCTACAGTGAATTGCTACAGTAAAAATTAACTTTGCTACAGTAAAATACTATTTCAAAATGAAACTATATGTATTATATATATATATATATATATATTAACAAATAGCGAGACGATGATTTATAGAAGTAAATGACCAAAACACTCAAATGTATAAGTTATACCTCGAGTGGTATAGTTTATGGATGATTTAAGACTATATTTTGACAAAGGTACGATTCACGAAACGTAAAGTACAAGTTTTCTCAGTATACGATAGGACGTTCGAAAAACCGGAACCGGGACATAAGTCGAGTGACGACGTACGACTTATCGGAACAAAAATTACAAATCAACTATGCACATGAATTTAATATAATATATAATTAATTATATAAATTATATATATTATATTAATATTAAAATATGTCGACAAGCAAGAAAACAAAAGGATTGTGTGCTGGACAGCCGGCCCATGCGATCGCATGGGATATAGCCTTCCCAGCCATGCGATCGCATGGCCACCAGGGACAGGCCACAAATATAAATACCCGATCATTTCTGTTTCTGATCTCATTTTTAATTACTCCGTAGATATTTATTATTATTATTATTATTATTATTATTATTATTATTATTATTATTATTATTATTATTATTATTATTATTATTTAGATTATTATTAATCTTATTATAATATTATTATTAGTAGTATATATACATAAAATACTACGACGAGGTTATGAGCGTGTCACCTTCAAAATAGTTTTATGAGCGGGATAAAGCTAAGTAAATTATGGGTTATTGCCAAGGAGGTTATGGGTAATATTCATGGGTATTATTTGCAAGTTAAACCTAGTGTTATCATCTCCGTTACGTCTACGTACTTTTCTACAATATTGAATCTCAATATTGATATATTGAGATTTACGGTTATTTGGTAATCCGTGTTTCGATCACATTTTGGTGAACGACTTTATATGCTGCTAAGGTGAGTTTCATATGATCCCTTTTACTTAATATATTTTTGGGCTGAGAATACATGCGACTGTTTATAAATACTGAATATACTAGATTTATATGCGTGAGTTTCATATGATCCCTTTTACTCAATATATTTTTGGGCTGAGAATACATGCGACTGTTTATAAATACTGAAAATACTAGATTTATATGCGTGAGTTTCATTGCTCCCTTTTTAATTGCTTTTGCAATCTATATTTTTGGGCTGAGAATACATGCACTTTATTTTAAAAATAATGGACACAAATACATACTAAATTCTACACTGAGTTTGAACCGAATATCCCTTAGCTTTGGTAACTAGTAACTGCCAGTTATAAGAACTGGTATGCGCGAGTAGTAGTATATGGATCCATAGGGCTTGATATCCCCGTCCGAGCTAGAGCACTAGCCTTTTAACGGACGTATGCTATTTGAGAAGCGTACACGTTGGTTTGCGTGTATTATTAAGATGATTATACAAAGGGTACTAATTATATATACGTTAAGTTTAGTTACCAGGGTGCTCAATTTTGTAGAATATTTTGATAAACGTTTCTGGACGAAATAACTGAAATCTTGTGATCCACCTTTAGATACAGATTATACGAAACATTAAAACTATGAACTCACCAACCTTTGTGTTGACACTTGTTAGCATGTTTATTCTCAGGTTTCCTAGAAGTCTTTCGCTGTTTGCTTAGATGTTAGACAAGCTATGTGCATGGAGTCTTACATGACATATTTTTCAAGGAAACGTTGCATTCACCAAATCATCACCATGTATCTTATTTTGACTGCATTGTCAAAGGAAGTACTATTGTAAACTATTATTTATGGTGATTGTCTATATGTAGAAATCATCAGATGTCGAAAACCTTTGATTTAAATATTCATTTATGGTGTGCCTTTTCAAAAGAATGCAATGTTTACAAAACGTATCATATAGAGGTCAAATACCTCGCAATGAAATCAATGAATGACGTGTTCGTCCATATGGATTTGGAGCGATCGTCACATGTTGTTAACCCAATGTTTATAATATCAAAAGAGATTTTAAATTATTATATTATCATGATATTATGATGTACGAATATCTCTTAATATGATATATATACATTAAATGTCATTACAACGATAATCGTTACATATATGTCTCGTTTCAAAATCATTAAGTTGGTAGTCTTGTTTTTACATATGTAGTTCATTGTTAATATACTTAATGATATGTTTGCTTATCATAATATCATGTTAACTATATATATAACCATATATATGTCATCATATAGTTTTTACAAGTTTTAACATTCGTGAATCATCGGTCAACTTGGGTGGTCAATTGTCTATATGAAACCTATTTCAATTAATCAAGTCTTAACAAGTTTGATTGTTTAACATGTTGGAAACACTTAATCATGTAAATAACAATTTCATTTAATATATATATAAACATGGAAAAGTTCAGGTCACTACAGGACCTACCCGTTAAATAAATTTCGTCCCGAAATTTTAAGCAGTTGGAAGTGTTGACGTATCTTCTGGAAATAAGTGCGGGTATTTCTTCTTCATCTGATCTTCTCATTCCCAGGTGAACTCGGGTCCTCTACGAGCATTCCATCAAACCTTAACAATTGGTATCTTATTTTGTTTGAGTCTTTTAACCTCACGATCCATTATTTCGACGGGTTCTTCGATGAATTGAAGTTTTTCGTTGATTTGGATTTCGTCTAACGGAATAGTGAGATCTTCTTTAGCAAAACATTTCTTCAAATTTGAGACGTGGAAAGTGTTATGTACAGCCGCGAGTTGTTGAGGTAGCTCCAGTTGGTAAGCTACTGGTCCGACACGATCTATAATCTTGAATGGTCCAATGTACCTTGGATTTAGTTTCCCCCGTTTACCAAATCGAACAACGCCTTTCCAAGGTGAAACCTTAAGCATGACCATTTCTCCAATTTCAAACTCTATATCTTTTCTTTTACTGTCCGCGTAGCTCTTTTGTCGACTCTGGGCGGTTTTCAATCTTTGTTGAATTTGGATGATTTTCTCGGTAGTTTCTTGTATTATCTCCGGACCCGTAATCTGTCTATCCCCCACTTCACTCTAACAAATCGGAGACCTGCACTTTCTACCATAAAGTGCTTCAAATGGCGCCATCTCAATGCTTGAATGGTAGCTGTTGTTGTAGGAAAATTCTGCTAACGGTAGATGTCGATCCCAACTGTTTCCGAAATCAATAACATAAGCTCGTAGCATGTCTTCAAGCGTTTGTATCGTCCTTTCGCTCTGCCCATCAGTTTGTGGATGATAGGCAGTACTCATGTCTAGACGAGTTCCCAATGCTTGCTGTAATGTCTGCCAGAATCTTGAAATAAATCTGCCATCCCTATCAGAGATAATAGAGATTGGTATTCCATGTCTGGAGACGACTTCCTTCAAATACAGTCTTGCTAACTTCTCCATCTTGGCATCTTCTCTTATTGGCAGGAAGTGTGCTGATTTGGTCAGACGATCAACTATTACCCAACTAGTATCAAAACCACTTGCAGTCCTTGGCAATTTAGTGATGAAATCCATGATAATGTTTTCCCATTTCCATTCCGGGATTTCGGGCTGTTGAAGTAGACCTGATGGTTTCTGATGCTCAGCTTTGACCTTAGAACACGTCAAACATTCTCCTACGTATTTAGCAATATCGGCTTTCATACCTGGCCACCAAAAATGTTTCTTAAGATCCTTGTACATCTTCCCCGTTCCAGGATGTATTGAGTATCTGGTTTTATGAGCTTCTCTAAGTACCATTTCTCTCATATCTCCACATTTTGGTACCCAAATTCTTTCAGCCCTATACCGGGTTCCATCTTCCCGAATATTAAGATGCTTCTCCGATCCTTTGGGTATTTCATCCTTTAAATTTCCCTCTTTCAAAACTCCTTGTTTCGCCTCCTTTATTTGAGTAGTAAGGTTAGTGTGAATCATTATATTTATAGATTTTACTCGAATGGGTTCTCTGTCCTTTCTGCTCAAGGCGTCGGCTACCACATTTGCCTTCCCCGGGTGGTAACGAATCTCAAAGTCATAATCATTCAACAATTCAATCCACCTACGCTGCCTCATATTCAGTTGTTTCTGATTAAATATGTGTTGAAGACTTTTGTGGTCGGTATATATAATACTTTTGACCCCATATAAGTAGTGCCTCCAAGTCTTTAATGCAAAAACAACCGCGCCTAATTCCAAATCATGCGTCGTATAATTTTGCTCGTGAATCTTCAATTGTCTAGACGCATAAGCAATCACCTTCGTCCGTTGCATTAATACACAACCGAGACCTTGCTTTGATGCGTCACAATAAATCACAAAATCATCATTCCCTTCAGGCAATGACAATATAGGTGCCGTAGTTAGCTTTTTCTTCAATAATTGAAACGCCTTCTCTTGTTCATCCTTCCATTCAAATTTCTTCCCTTTATGCGTTAATGCAGTCAAGGGTTTTGCTATTTTGGAGAAATCTTGGATGAATCTTCTGTAGTAACCAGCCAATCCTAAAATTTGACGTATATGCTTCGGAGTTTTTGGGGTTTCCCACTTTTCAACGGTTTCGATCTTTGCCGGGTCCACCTGGATACCTTCTTTGTTCACTATGTGACCGAGGAATTGAACTTCTTCCAACCAAAATGCACACTTTGAAAACTTAGCGTACAGTTTTTCTTTCCTCAATACTTCTAGCACTTTTCTCAAATGTTCTTCGTGCTCTTGATCATTCTTTGAGTAAATAAGTATGTCATCGATGAAAACAATGACAAACTTGTCAAGATATGGCCCACACACTCGGTTCATAAGGTCCATGAACACCGCTGGTGCGTTAGTCAATCCAAACGGCATAACCATAAACTCGTAATGACCATAACGCGATCTAAAAGCAGTTTTTGGAATATCATCCTCCTTTACTCGCATTTGATGATATCCAAAACGTAAATCGATCTTCGAATAAACCGACGAGCCTTGTAGTTGATCAAATAAGTCGTCAATTCTCGGCAGTGGATAACGGTTTTTGATGGTAAGTTTGTTCAACTCTCTGTAGTCAATACACAACCTAAATGTACCATCCTTCTTCTTGACAAACAAAACAGGAGCTCCCCATGGTGATGTGCTTGGTCGAATGAAACCACGTTCTAATAGTTCTTGCAGTTGGCTTTGCAGTTCTTTCATTTCGCTGGGTGCGAGTCTATAAGGAGCACGAGCTATTGGTGCAGCTCCTGGTACAAGATCTATTTGAAATTCAACAGATCGATGTGGAGGTAGTCCCGGTAATTCTTTCGGAAATACATCGGGAAATTCTTTTGCGACGGGAACATCATTGATGCTCTTTTCTTCAGTTTGTACTTTCTCGACGTGTGCTAGAACAGCATAGCAACCTTTTCTTATTAGTTTTTGTGCCTTCAAATTACTAATAAGATGTAGCTTCATGTTGCCCTTTTCTCCGTACACCATTAAGGGTTCTCCTTCTTCTCGTACAATGCGAATTGCATTTTTATAACATACGATCTCTGCTTTCACATTCTTCAGCCAGTCCATGCCAACTATTACATCAAAACTCCCTAACTCTACTGGTATCAAATCAATCTTAAATATTTCGCTACGCAGTTTAATTTCTCGATTCCGGCATATATTATCTGCTGAAATTAATTTACCGTTTGCTAATTCGAGTAAAAATTTACTATCCAACGGCGTCAATGGACAACTTAATTTAGCACAAAAATCTCTACTCATATAGCTTCTATCTGCACCCGAATCAAATAAAACGTAAGCAGATTTATTGTCAATAAGAAACGTACCCGTAACAAGCTCCGAGTCTTCCTGTGCCTCTGCCGCATTAATATTGAAAACTCTTCCGCGGCCTTGTCCATTCGTGTTCTCCTGGTTCGGGCAATTTCTAATAATGTGGCCCGGTTTTCCACATTTATAACAAACTACATTGGCATAACTTGCTCCGACACTACTTGCTCCGCCATTACTCGTTCTGACACCATTTGTTCCTTTCGTTCTGTTAACCCCTGGTCCGTAGACCTCACACTTCGCCGCGCTATGACCATTTCTTTTACACTTGTTGCAAAATTTGGTGCAGAACCCCGAGTGATACTTTTCACACCTTTGGCATAGCTGCTTCTGATTGTTGTTGTTGTTGCGGTTGTTATTGTTATTGGGATGATTGTTGTAGTTGCTGCTGTTGTTGTTGTTGTTGTTGTTGTTGGGCCGTTTGTTGTAGTTGCGATTGATGTTGCGATTGTTGAGATAATTGTTGCGATTATTATTGTAATTGCTGTTGTTGTTGTATTGGTGATTCTTATCACCGTTTTCCTCCCACTTTCTTTTGACTTGCTTCACATTAGCCTCTTCAGCCGTCTGTTCTTTAATTCTTTCCTCAATCTGGTTCACTAGTTTGTGAGCCATTCTACATGCCTGTTGTATGGAGGCGGGCTCGTGTGAACTTATATCTTCTTGGATTCTTTCTGATAATCCTTTCACAAACGCGTCGATCTTCTCTTCCTCATCTTCGAACGCTCCCGGACACAATAGGCACAATTCTGCGAATCGTCTTTCGTACGTGGTAATATCAAATCCTTGGGTTCGTAACCCTCTAAGTTCTGTCTTGAGCTTATTGACCTCGGTTCTGGGACGGTACTTCTCGTTCATCAAGTGCTTGAATGCTGACCACGGTAGTGCGTACGCATCATCTTGTCCCACTTGCTCTAGATAGGTATTCCACCATGTTAACGCAGAACCTGTGAAGGTATGCGTAGCGTACTTCACTTTGTCCTCTTCAGTACACTTACTTATGGCAAACACCGATTCGACCTTCTCGGTCCACCGTTTCAATCCGATCGGTCCTTCGGTTCCATCAAATTCCAAAGGTTTGCAGGCAGTGAATTCTTTATAGGTGCATCCTACACGATTTCCTGTACTGCTAGATCCAAGGTTATTGTTGGTATGTAGCGCAGCCTGTACTGCGGCTATGTTTGAAGCTAGAAAAGTACGGAATTCCTCTTCATTCATATTCACAGTGTGTCGAGTAGTCGGTGCCATTTCCTTCAAAATAGTCAAATGGAACAAGTTAATTATACAGAATATTAAGAGTAGTTAATAGTATTTCGTAGCATAATATGAACTCATTTATAAAAGCTTTTTCTTCATATTAGCGTTTTATAAGTTTAAATTCGGGTAGTACCTACCCGTTAAGTTCATACTTAGTAGCTAATATACAATTCAACTACTACAATTCTATATGAAAAACTGATTATAATAATATTTCGCGTTCAAACTTTTATACAATATTTTACAAACTTACAATACCGCTTATTTTACATAAAGCATGAAATATAGCACACAATAACTTTGATACAAGATAGTTGTGAAGATAATTCTAGCTAGTACACAAGTCGTTCAGCAAAGGCAATAAAGACACGTAATTCATACGTCCAGAAACAAGTCATGCATTCTGGTTTTACTAGGACTACTTCCCATCCTTGGTCTTGTGGAACATAACCGTTATGGCCGTTGATAAGACAGCGTGTTGTAACGTCGTCAAAGGGACGAGGGTTACGTAATGACCAACAGTCTCGTAATAACCTAAAAACCTCATTTATTACCCCAATTACCGACTCCGTCACTTATGGGAACATTTTGTTTAATAGTTGTAGCCCGATGTTATTTTTCTCACTTTGGTGAGAAGCGAACATTACTAACCCGTAAGCATAGCATGCTTCTTTATGTTGCATGTTAGCCGCTTTTTCTAAATCATGAAGTCATATATTCGGATACATTGAGTCAAAATAATTTCTTAACCCGTTGCGTAAAATAGCATTTGGGTTCCCCGCAATATATGCGTCAAAGTAAACACATCGTAACTTATGGGTTTCCCAATGTGATATCCCCCATCTTCCAAACGAAAGTCTCTTATAAACCAAGACATTCTTGAAACGTTCTTCGAATGTCTTACAAACTGATTTCGCCTTAAATAGTTGTGCCGAGGAATTCTGACCGACTCTAGACAAGATTTCATCAATCATGTCTCCAGGTAGGTCTCTTAAAATATTGGGTTGTCTATCCATTTTGTGTTTTTAAACTGTAAAATAGACAAGAGTTAGATTCATAAAAAAAATTACTTATTAATACAAGCAATTTTTACATATATCATAAAGCATAAGCACACTATATCACATATATTACACCACACGAATACAACTATCTTATTCCGACTCGCTCGTTTCTTCTTCTTCGGTTTTGGTTCGTTTTGCCAAGTTTCTAGGGATATATGATGTTCCCCTAATACGAGCCGTCGTTTTCCACATTGGTTTAGAAAAACCTGGTGGTTTAGAGGTTCCCGGGTCATTGTTACAACTTAAGGGCTTCGGGGGTTGACGATACATATAAAGTTCATCGGGGTTGGAATTAGATTTCTCTATTTTTATGCTCTTTCCCTTATTATTTTCTTTTGCCTTTTTAAATTCAGTTGGGGTAATTTCTTTAACATCATCGGAATTCTCGTCGAAATCCGATTCATCGGAGAATTGGTAATCCTCCCAATATTTTGCTTCCTTGGCGGAAACACCATTGACCATAATTAACCTTTGTCGGTTGGTTGAGGATTTTCTTTTACTTAACCGTTTTATTATTTCCCCCACCGGTTCTATTTCCTCCTCCGGTTCCTCCTCTTCCGGTTCTGATTCTTCTTCCGGTTCCGACTCTTCTTCCGGTTCCTCTTCGGGAACTTGTGAATCAGTCCACGAATCATTCCAATTTACATTTGACTCTTCATTATTATTAGGTGAGTCAGTGGGACTTGTTCTAGAGGTAGACATCTATCACATAATATCAAACGCATTAAGAGATTAATATATCACATAATATATATATGTTAATAATATATAGTTTCCAACAAAAATGTTAAGCAATCATTTTTAAAGAAAACACGGTCGAAGTCCAGACTCACTAATGCATCCTAACAAACTCGATAAGACACACTAATGCAAATTTTCTGGTTCTCTAAGACCAACGCTCGGATACCAACTGAAATGTCCCGTTCTTATTGATTAAAAACGTTCCATATTAATTGATTTCGTTGCGAGGTTTTGACCTCTATATGAGACGTCTTTCAAAGACTGCATTCATTTTTAAAACAAACCATAACCTTTATTTCATAAATAAAGGTTTAAAAAGCTTTACGTAGATTATCAAATAATGATAATCTAAAATATCCTGTTTACACACGACCATTACATAATGGTTTACAATACAAATATGTTACATCGAAATCAGTTTCTTGAATGCAGTTTTTACACAATATCATACAAACATGGACTCCAAATCTTGTCCTTATTTTAGTATGCAACAGCGGAAGCTCTTAGTATTCACCTGAGAATAAACATGCTTTAAACGTCAACAAAAATGTTGGTGAGTTATAGGTTTAACCTATATATATCAAATCGTAACAATAGACCACAAGATTTCATATTTCAATACACATCCCATACATAGAGATAAAAATCATTCATATGGTGAACACCTGGTAACCGACATTAACAAGATGCATATTTAAGAATATCCCCATCATTCCGGGACACCCTTCGGATATGATATAAATTTCGAAGTACTAAAGCATCCCGGTACTTTGGATGGGGTTTGTTAGGCCCAATAGATCTATCTTTAGGATTCGCGTCAATTAGGGTGTCTGCTCCCTAATTCTTAGATTACCAGACTTAATAAAAAGGGGCATATTCGATTTCGATAATTCAACCATAGAATGTAGTTTCACGTACTTGTGTCTATTTTGTAAATCATTTATAAAACCTGCATGTATTCTCATCCCAAAAATATTAGATTTTAAAAGTGAGACTATAACTCACTTTCACAGATTTTTACTTCGTCGAGAAGTAAGACTTGGCCACTGGTTGATTCACGAACCTATAACAATATATACATATATATCAAAGTATGTTCAAAATATATTTACAATACTTTTAATATATTTTGATGTTTTAAGTTTATTAAGTCAGCTGTCCTCGTTAGTAACCTACAACTAGTTGTCCACAGTTAGATGTACAGAAATAAATCGATAAATATTATCTTGAATCAATCCACGACCCAGTGTATACGTATCTCAGTATTGATCACAACTCAAACTATATATATTTTGGAATCAACCTCAACCCTGTATAGCTAACTCCAACATTCACATATAGAGTGTCTATGGTTGTTCCGAAATATATATAGATGTGTCGACATGATAGGTCGAAACATTGTATACGTGTCTATGGTATCTCAAGATTACATAATATACAATACAAGTTGATTAAGTTATGGTTGGAATAGATTTGTTACCAATTTTCACGTAGCTAAAATGAGAAAAATTATCCAATCTTGTTTTACCCATAACTTCTTCATTTTAAATCCGTTTTGAGTGAATCAAATTGCTATGGTTTCATATTGAACTCTATTTTATGAATCTAAACAAAAAAAGTATAGGTTTATAGTCGGAAAAATAAGTTACAAGTCATTTTTGTAAATGTAGTCATTTCAGTCGAAAGAACGACGTCTAGATGACCATTTTAGAAAACATACTTTCACTTTGAGTTTAACCATAATTTTTGGATATAGTTTCATGTTCATAATAAAAATTATTTTCCCAGAATAACAACTTTTAAATCAAAGTTTATCATAGTTTTTAATTAACTAACCCAAAACAACCCGCGGTGTTACTACGACGGCGTAAATCCAATTTTACGGTGTTTTTCGTGTTTCCAGGTTTTAAATCATTAAGTTAGCATATCGTATAGATATAGAACATGTGTTTAGTTGATTTTAAAAGTCAAGTTAGAAGGATTAACTTTTATTTGCGAACAAGTTTAGAATTAACTAAACTATGTTCTAGTGATTACAAGTTTAAACCTTCGAATAATATAGCTTTATATGTATGAATCGAATGATGTTATGAACATCATTACTACCTCAAGTTCCTTGGATAAACCTACTGTAAATGAGAAAAATAGATCTAGCTTCAAAGGATCCTTGGATGGCTTGAAAGTTCTTGAAGCAGAATCATGACACGAAAACAATTTCAAGTAAGATTTCCACTCGAAATAAGATTGTTATAGTTATAGAAATTGAATTAAAGTTTGAATATGATTATTACCTTGTATTAGAAAGATAACCTACTGTAAGTAACAAAGGTTTCTTGATCTTGGATGATTACTTGGAATGGATTTAGAAAACTTGGAAGTAAACTTGCAATCTTGGAAGTATTCTTGATTTTATGAAACTAGAACTTTTGGAATTTATGAAGAACACTTAGAACTTGAAGATAGAACTTGAGAGAGATCAATTAGATGAAGAAAATTGAAGAATGAAAGTGTTTGTAGGTGTTTTTGGTCGTTGGTGTATGGATTAGATATAAAGGATATGTAATTTTGTTTTCATGTAAATAAGTCATGAATGATTACTCATATTTTTGTAATTTTATGAGATATTTCATGCTAGTTGCTAAATGATGGTTCCCACATGTGTTAGGTGACTCACATGGGCTGCTAAGAGCTGATCATTAGAGTGTATATACCAATAGTACATACATCTAAAAGCTGTGTATTGTACGAGTACGAATACGGGTGCATACGAGTAGAATTGTTGATGAAACTGAACGAGGATGTAATTGTAAGCATTTTTGTTAAGTAGAAGTATTTTGATAAGTGTCTTGAAGTCTTTAAAAAGTGTATTAATACATATTAAAACACTACATGTATATACATTTTAACTGAGTCGTTAAGTCATCGTTAGTCGTTACATGTAAGTGTTGTTTTGAAACCTTTAGGTTAACGATCTTGTTAAATGTTGTTAACCCAATGTTTATAATATCAAAAGAGATTTTAAATTATTATATTATCATGATATTATGATGTACGGATATCTCTTAATATGATATATATACATTAAATGTCGTTACAACGATAATCGTTACATATATGTCTCGTTTCAAAATCATTAAGTTAGTAGTCTTGTTTTTACATATGTAGTTCATTGTTAATATACTTAATGATATGTTTGCTTATCATAATATCATGTTAACTATATATGTCATCATATATATGTCATCATATAGTTTTTACAAGTTTTAACATTCGTGAATCACCGGTCAACTTGGGTGGTCAATTGTCTATATGAAACCTATTTCAACTAATCAAGTCTTAACAAGTTTGATTGTTTAACATGTTGGAAACACTTAATCATGTAAATAACAATTTCATTTAATATATATATAAACATGGAAAAGTTCGGGTCACTACAGGTGCCTGATTTTTGCCGATGATATTGTGCTCGTTTCGGACTCTAAGGAGGAGCTTAATAGAAGACTGGAGCAATGGAGGGTGGCCTTAGAAAGTAATGGTCTATACATTAGTAGACAAAAGACAGAATATCTTAGTTGCGATTTTGATAGGAATGTTGATGAACAAAGTGATGGAGTGAACATCTGTATTGGAGACCAGATCTTGCATCCACAAATTTCGTTTAGATACCTGGGCTCGGTGCTCCACAAATCGGGGAGGATAGATGAAGACGTGTCGCACCGAATTAAGGTAGGGTGGGTGAAGTGGAGAGCAGCGACTGGAGTCTTATGCGACAAGAAGATCCCCCTTAAGCTGAAAGGGAAATTCTTCAAGGTGGCAATTAGACCTGCCATGTTATACGGATCAGAGTGTTGGCCTATGACGAAAGCACAAGAGAGGAGGATGGAGGTGGCAGAGATGAGGATGCTTAGGTGGACATGTGGTAAAACCATGTTAGATATGATTCCTAATAGTGTTTTTAGGGAGAACCTGAAAGTTAGAAGAATCATCGACAAGCTTAGAGAAGAACGGCTTCGATGGTTTGGGCATGTGAGAAGACGACCTCCTACTGCCCCTGTTAGGAGGGTCGAGACGCTTACGGTTGACGGCGTACGAAGAAGGGGTAGACCTACGCGTAGGTGGGAAGATAGGATAAAGATAGACTTGAAGGAGCTCTTATTGACCGAGGACATGACCTCTGATAGGGTTGCATGGAGGACTAGAATTAGAATAGATGGGTAGGTTGTTTGGTTTTGTTTGTGTGTTTGTGGTTTTGTGGGTCTGTGTGGGTGTCTTCTTTCACTATGTTCTTTGCTCTTTGCTGGTTTGTTGTTTTTTTTTTATGCTTTTTTTGTTGTGCGACCTTTTTTTTTTTCTTTTCTTAGACCCATGCATAGATGGTGTAAGTTTGGACATGTGGGTTTCAATGTGTATGTATGGATGTTCGTGTTTGTATGTATGTATTTAAGTTTGTGCCCAGGTTTATGTATGTTTGTTTGTATGTACGCTTGTTTTGCATTTCTGCTTGCCTATGATTGTATTTATGTATTTATGTACGTTTGTATGTTTATATGTATGTATTGTTATATGTTTGGTTGTATGTATATTCGTATGTTTGTATGTATATCCGTATGTTGGTATGTATATTCGTATGTTTGTATGTTTTATATCTATGTATGCGTATGTAGGTTTTCCCGTATGTATGCGTGTAGGTGGATATCTATGAATGTACATTTGTATGTTTATGTAGGTTTGAGTAGATACGGTTTTATGTATTTTGTATGTTTATTTTTATAGACTGGCTTACTATGATGTGATTTTATCTGTTTATGGACATATATGTTTATTTCTCATTTAGTGCAGCTTTACTTTATTCGTCATGTGCTCCGCAGTACACTCTAAGGTACGTTTTTTTTTTTTTTTTTTTTATACGGCGCTGTTTCGGGAGCCATCAGCAAGCGTTTACTTATTGGCGACTTGACTGTCGCTTAGAGCCTAAATCGAATTCCAGGCAACATTTTAAAACCCATGGAAATTTGTCCCACCATTTTCATGGCGTTGGCATTTTTTTTTTTTTTTTTTTTTTTTTTTGGCCGGAGGTCCGTTGCAAACAATCTCTTTATCCGTCGAACATCGAGAGGAAGGACTTTCTCTACTCTTGTGAGTGTTTCACTCGGGGTGGTGAAATGACTTCTCTTTGTCCTAGGGTAGAGGAAGGATTGTCTACGTCTCACCTCCCCCATACCCTACAAGTGTGGGATTGGGTATTGTTGTTGTTGTTGTACTAACAATAATAATAATAGAAATAATAATAGTATTAATAATATCAAATACTAATAAGAATAAGGATAAAATTAAAAATAATAATGATAATAATATTAAAAATAATAATATGATACTAATAATAATATTAGTTATAATATTATTAATATTATTAATTTTAATGATAATAATATTATTAGTAATAATAATATAACATTTTATACATATCAATTTTCATATTGGAAATCATAATATTAATAATACAAATATTAATATTAACATTAACATTAATAATAATAATGAAAGTAATGATAATAATATTAATATAACAATTATATTCCAACTTGAAATTATATTTTAATATATTACAATTTATTAATTATCTCATATTTACCAATTGTATAATATTTTGAATTTTTTTTATTAATTATATATATTACAATATATAATATTACTTATGTATAGAATTCATATATACATATATATTTTTATTTTGATGGTAACTTAAATATTCTGTATATTATATTACATATTAAATTCTAATGATTCAATTACATTTTATTATTTCCACTACATATATATATATATATATATATATATATATATATATATATATATATATACAAACAATTATTCGTGAATCGTCGGGAATAGTTAAAGGTCAAATGATCTTATTAAAATAGTTCCTAAATTTTGAGACAACTTTACAGACTTTGCTTATCGTGTCGAAACCATATAAAAATTAAGTTTAAATTTGGTCGAAAATTTTCGGGTCGTCACAATAGGCAATTACTTTGTCTCTCTGCATCAATACACAACCCGGCCCGGCTAATGACGCATCGCAATAAACCACAAAGTCATCTGAACCCTCTGGTAAAACTAACACTGATGCCTGACACAATAACTGATTCAATGTCTGAAAAGTCTTTTCTTGTTCATCACTCCATCGAAAGGCTACGTCTTTTCGAGTAAACTTAGTCAACGGACCCGCTATTTTCGAGAAATCTTTTATGAACCTGCGTAATAACCGGGAAATCTCAGTAAACTCTTAATCTCAGTCGAAGTCCTTGAGGAATTCCATTTCATTACCGCTTTCATCTTTGTCGAATCAACTTTATATATATATTTAAAAATATTTCTAAAGGCTTAAAGATAATTCTAAGGATTATAGTTAGAAAAATTCTTTTTAATTTATTTCTTTTATTTAATATGGAATATTTTAATTTTATACTGTATTATATTTCAGTTCTCATTTAGAATCAAACAAAAACTTAACAAAGTACAGTAGGCCAGTAGCAAATTCTATATTTATTCCACTAAACCAAACATAGTATTCGTTTGATTGTTTCCCCCAATAATATATAGATCTATCCACTCGTCATCATCACCAATTTGACTAGCTCCATGGACAATAACCAGCAGCCACGGAAGCGAGTGGTGGTTTGCGGTGGAGGAATCGTCGGAGTTTGTACGGCTTACTACGTAGCCAAAAAAGGAGCTCATGTAACACTCATTGAACAATCATCCATAGCCTGTGCAGCATCAGGTAAAGCTGGCGGCTTCCTCGCACTTCACATGTGTGATGATGGGCCCCTCTCATCTTTAGCTCATGCCAGCTTCAATCTCCACCGTTCATTAGCTTTAGAATTAGACGGATCACAATCCTACGGGTACCGTCCACTAACAGCACTCACTATCTCCATCACCGAATCTGAAACCCAACATGAAAGCCTTATTCTACCCTCATGGGTTGATGGGAAGATTAAACCCGGAAAAATTATTGGTACTGTGGAGAATTCGGCCCAAATAGATCCCCGGTTATTCACGCGTGCTTTGTTAGATAAGGCGGTGGGAGATTATGGGGTGGAGGTTGTCATTGCAAAAGTGGAGAGTCTGGTGGTGGAAGATGACGGTGTGGTGGTGAAGATGGTTGGTGGTGGGGTGATCGGTGGAGATGCGGTGGTTTTGGCTCTTGGGCCGTGGACTAGTATGCTACCGGAGATATCGACTAAGTTTAGGGTGTATGGTAAGAAGGTGCACAGCGTTGTACTGGAACCTAAAGATGGTGATACGATTACTCCTCATGCGTTGTTTGGTACTTACTACCAAGTCAACGGAGCGGGTCCAATTGATCCGGAGGTGTATCCACGTCCTAATGGTAAAGTACTCTATAAATGCATTGTTTATATTCGCATTAGATTTCGATTTTGATTGTCTTAAGAGACTGAGTATAGCTCGTTTTTTGATACAGGAGACGTGTATATATGTGGACCGTCTGTGGAATCCGAGGTACCTAATGGACCAGAGCTGGTCAGTCCAGACCCTGAATCCATTCTAGTGCTCAAGAAAGTGGCGGGAATAGTTTCGAATAGTCTCAAAGAAGATAACGTAATTGTGAAAACCGAGCAAGCTTGTTACATGCCTTGCACCGATGACGAACTACCAATCATGGGTGAAGTTCCTGGGATGAAAAATTGCTATGTGGCTTGCGGACATGGTTGTTGGGGGATCTTGTTTGGTCCAGCCACGGGTTCTGCTATGGCGGAACTTGTATTAGATGGTCAAGTTGGCATCATTGACCATGATTGCTTTAGTCCTGCTAGGTTTCTTTCAACCCAAACATGACTCAAAAAATTACATTCATATGTATGTTAAGTTGTGCTGATTTTGTCAGAGTAGGAAAGTAGAAAAGTCTTTAAACATCACCCAACAGTAAGAAAATTTTACATGTGTACCAAATTGGATTTACCAACAAAAACAAGAACTTGCTAATCATCTGAGCAATAAGTACTAGATAAAAAAGGAATGATGTGATACGGGTCTGTGTATTTGTATCCTCCAATGTAGCTTAAAGATCTGCCCTACCTGGAAACCTTGGAAATGG
The DNA here is from genome assembly GCF_046630445.1 of Rutidosis leptorrhynchoides. Classification (NCBI taxonomy): domain Eukaryota; kingdom Viridiplantae; phylum Streptophyta; class Magnoliopsida; order Asterales; family Asteraceae; genus Rutidosis; species Rutidosis leptorrhynchoides. Next base: position 108,427,099 of record NC_092340.1, on the reverse strand, counting down.
GATTACATCCCTAATATTATCAATCCCTGTAGCAAAAAGATTCATCCTCTCGAATCCAAGACCAAACCCGCTATGCTTCACAGTGCCATAGCGACGCAGGTCAAGGTACCACTCATATGGCTCAAGTGGCAGTCCCATTTCTAGAATCCTGCATAACCAAGATAAAACACAACCCAAATGAAGCTCTTTACAAGTATATCATTGAAAATACCACCTATTATTATTATTATAATAAATAAATGTTGGGTTTCACATACCTTTCTTTGATGATCTCATAATTCTCTTCTCTCTGACTTCCCCCAATAAGTTCACCAACCTATTAAAAAGCATTAAAATTTTGTATTTTATGTGTAACATTGCATAATGTACAAAATTATGTATACATTCCTCAAAAACACATATGGCTAGTAAAAAGCAACTGATAATGATGCATTAAAGAATGAAAACTGTACCTTTGGCACAAGAACATCCATAGCAGCTACTATTTTCTTGTCTGGGTTGAGTTTCATGTAAAATGCTTTGATCCCTTTAGGATAGTTATACACAATCACAGGTTACTCAAACTTAATCTCTGTCAAGTATCTACACAATTCAAGTAGCAACATTAGTTCATAATACAGAAAATATATACTTGCAGTGCTAATGATAACTAAAAAGTGTACTTTTCATGCTCAGATGCTAAATCTATTCCCCATTCTACTTTATTCTCAAACTTGTGGCCTTTAGAAACAGCTTCCTCAAGTATTGTAACTGCTTCTGTGTACGATAGGCGTACAAAGTTGGTTGAAGCAACCATTTGAAGCCGCTTAATAGCATTTTTATCAAACTTTTCAACCATAAACTCCATATCATCAAGACAGTTGTCCAGTAACCATTTGCACATAAACCTAACATACGCCTCACCACATTTCATATCATCCTGCAAAAGTATATGAATATACATTTCACATCATTTATTAATAACAAATCCATTTACATCAAACTTCGATAACAAGTGTACAGATTCAATACCTCAATACCAGCAAATGCAATTTCAGGCTCAACCATCCAGAATTCAGCAAGATGGCGTGAAGTATGAGAGTTTTCAGCTCGAAAAGTGGGCCCAAAAGTGTAAACACTACTAAGAGCACAAGCAAAAGTCTCAACTTGAAGTTGACCAGAAACAGTCAAAAACGCCTGGCGTGCAAAGAAATCTTGACTATAGTCAACCTTCCCATCCTTCTTTGGGATACCAGGTTTCATATTGAATCTCTCTTCAACCTTTGCAAGGCTCTCTTTAGCTTTAGTAAGTTCAACAACTGCAGCTGTAATTGCAGGTTTACCAGCTTTATCAGCTTTCAATTTTGCAACAATCTCACCTTTTTCCTTCACTGCATTCTTAGCCGAATCCACATCCTCTTGTGATGGAGGAGGGTTTTAAGAAATTCCTTTTCGTTTTTCTCGGCTTCGTTTATTAGCGTTGTGACCTGAAACATCTCTCCAGCACCTTCACAATCACTAGTTGTAATAATCGGAGTATGCACATATAGAAACCCGTGCTTTTGGAAAAACGTGTGAGTAGCATATGCCAACGCATTACGAATACGAGCAATCGCCGAAATCTGAATTGACATAAAAGCAATTATAACACAAAACCTAACAGTTTCGCAACTAAATTACAATAATATGTTTAATCCTGCCAAAATATCATTAACATCAATTTCTCATATATCTATCTTACACCCAAACAAATTTCACATGATCCTGAATCTAGAAGCTTATAGAATAATATGATTCATTGATACGAGATATTGAAATATGTATATAGGTACAAACTTACAGTGTTAGTTCATGATACGAGATATTGATATAACATGATTCATTGATACGAGATATTGAAATATGTATATTGAAATACATACGAGATATTGAAATATGTATATAAGCTTATAGAATAACATGATTCATGATCCTGAATCTAGAAGCTCATAGAATAGCATGAATCATTGATAAGAGATATTTACATATGTATATACGTACGAGCATATCGTAATCAATGAGATTAGCAAACTTACAGTGTTAGTTCAAGGACGGAGATGAACATAATCCCTAAGAAATTCAAGCGTCAATCGTGTTTTCGGCAACAGATACTTAGCCGGATCTCCAGGACCAACGTCTAGAACCTTCGAAACCCTAAGTTTAATAGACTGTTTCCCCTGTTTATCTTCAGGAGGCATTTGAAGCACGCCTTCAACGTGCAAGCACGTGCCAGTTGGAGTGAACTGACTCAACGGCGCTACATCGGAGTAAATGATCAACTGCAAGTTCGTCGGACATGAACCGTCGTTAAGTTCAAGGAAAGCGAAAGAGCCTTTGCCTTGTTCTCGCCCTTTTTTCACCCAGCCTCCGACCTTTAATGTTTTACCGGCGAGGCCGGCTCCACCGTCCGGACGCGTTAGAGTTGATCGGATTAAAACGCGTTGGGAGAATACAGCTTGTGCGACAGTATCGGGGATTGTTAAACTGTTCACCTGGAGCACGCGGTCGTCTGCCATTGTGACAGTTGAAATTTTCAAGTGAATGAGCGCTGTTGCTTTGTGTCTGAAAAAACCCTAATTTGACTGGCGATTTGTAAGTATCATTGGCTGAAACGCTAACAGCCCACTCAGATTTCACTGTTACATATTCGCCCCTCAAACTATTGATAATTGTTTTTTGGAACACACAAAAAAAATTACAATATGCACTTCATGAAATGGTGATGATATTTTCATTTGGGCACGGTTCGTGGGATTTCGAAAAATTTCATGGAATTTACATTTCAAAACCCACAAAATTGTACGCTTGGTTGGAGGATTTCAAATTTTAAGGGGTTTTGAAATCTTATGAGTGAAAGATTTCTAAATCCTTTGTATCGGGGAAGGATTTTGAAATGTTTCAGTTTAAATGTTTACATTTTACGTTAACAGTTTATGTTTATATTTTTTGTTTACGTTTTACGTTTTCAATTTACGTTTACGTTTTACGTTTGCGTTTTACGTTTACCCTTACGTCTTACGTTTTACGTTTACATTTACATTTTACGTTTACGTTTGCGTTCTATGTTTCAAGTTTGCGTTTTATGTTTAACGTTTATGTTTTACGTTTGTGTTTTACGTTTTACGTTAATGTATTATTATTACATTTGCGTATTACAATATACATTTACGTTTAACATTTTAAGTTTTACATTTTACATTTAGATACTTCTTTACTTTTACGTTTATGTTATACATTCATGTTAGTTTTACATTTACGTTTTACATTTACGTTTAGGTTTTACGTTTATGATTTACGTTTTACGTTTACGTTTTACGTTTGTGTTTTACGTTTACCCTTACATCTTATGTTTTACGTTTACATTTACATTTTAGGTTTGCGTTCTATGTTTCAAGTTTGCGTTTTACGTTTACCGTTTGCGTTTTACGTTTCACGTTTACGTTTTACGTTTATGTATTATTTTTACTTTTGTGTATTACATTATACATATACGTTTAACATTTTAAGTTTTACATTTACATTTAGGTACTATTTTACTTTTACGTTTATGTTATACATTTATGTTAGTTTTACATTTACGTTTTATATTTACGTTTAAATGTTACGTTTATGATTTACGTTTTACACTTTCATTTTGCTTTTTACGTTTTACGTTTACACTTTATGTCTGCATTTTACGTTTATGCTTTACGTTTGCATTTTACGTTTTAGGTTTTAAACTTTGCGTTTTACGTTGTACGTTGTACGTCTACGTTTTGCGGTTTACGTTTGTGTTCAATGTTTCACGTTTACGTTTTACATTTCCGTTTAACGTTTTGCGTTTTACATTTATACAACAACAACAACAACAACAACAACAACAAAACCCAATACCGTATAAGTGGTGTATGGGGGAGGTGAGATGTAGACAATTCTTCCCCTATCCGAAAATAAAGACAATTCATTTTTTCACCCATAGTGAAATTCAATTGCTTCAAAGCTTGCACCAAGGTAAGCTTTTTTATTTTTATGACAACAGCAATAAATTTGTTTGAAGATTTTTCAGATCTGTGTTTTATCTTAGATACAATAGATAGTGTTTTATCCTAAATACAATAGAAAATAATCTATTTGATATTCTGCTGTTGAATTTGGTTGCGTTTGATATTTACAGATGTTTTAGTTTCAAATGTTAGAGTTTGATTAGGTTTTTAAGAAATGAGAGAAAAAAGAAAGAAAATAGAAGGTTGTGTTTTTGAAAAAAAAATAAGGACAGGAAAGGAAAAGAAGCAGCTAAAATGACTGTCTTACCCCTCATGTGCAAGTCATGTGAGGGCAAAATATGTTAGATTTAGACGGCAGTGAGTCAAGTGGACTCCCCATGAAACAAGTGCATACCACAGTGACCCCTCAAGTCGAAAAAATACTTTTGGACTCTAGTTGTAATTTTGAACATACCACAGGGGCCTCGAATGTGGCACCGTGCTTCTTGATTATCCCAAAGGATTGGAGAAGAAGATCCTGCTCAACTGAGTATAGCATGTCCTTTCTCTGCAATGAAAATAGGGAATAGTGTTACTATTAGCTTTCACTACGGAATAAAACTATTATATGAACTAAAGCAGGGATATACCACATTAAAACATGTAAATGTTAGTTTAACAAATAAAAATATAAAATGCACTAAAATTATAAGAAAAAAAATGAAACTTGTTAACCATAATCAGTGATATCAATCTTTCATAAAATTGTGAACAGAGAGGCAATTTGAGTTTCAAACCAGAAAAGAAAAATCAAATATATGCAAATCATATTATTTTCCCAAAATTAAGCATTAATTGCGGCATTACTCTTATATACTAATTACCACCAAAAATGTGTCCTTAACTTCATTAGGATGCCCAAAACGACATTCCTTCACCTACGCTTTGTAGTGACCCGAACTTTTCCATGTTTATATATATTAATTGAGATTGATATTTACATGATTAAATATTTCCAACATGTTAAGCAATCAAACTTGTTAAGACTTGATTAATTGAAATATGTTTCATATAGACAATTGACCACCCAAGTTGACCGGTGATTCACGAACGTTAAAACTTGTAAAAACTATATGATGACATATATATGGATATATATATAGTTAACATGATACTATGATAAGTAAACATATCATTAAGTATATTAACAATGAACTACATATGTAAAAACAAGACTACTAACTTAATGATTTTTAAACGAGACATATATGTAACGATTATCGTTGTAAAGACATTTAATGTATATATATATATATCATATTAAGAGATATTCATACATGATAATATCATGATAATATAATAATTTAAAATCGCATTTGATATTATAAACATTGGGTTAACAACATTTAACAAGATCGTTAACCTAAAGGTTTCAAAACAACACTTACATGTAACGACTAACGATGACTTAACGACTCAGTTAAAATGTATATACATGTAGTGTTTTAATATGTATTTATACACTTTTTAAAGACTTCAATACACTTATCAAAATACTTCTACTTAACAAAAATGCTTACAATTACATCCTCGTTCAGTTTCATCAACAATTCTACTCGTATGCACCCGTATTCGTACTCGTACAATACATAGCTTTTAGATGTATGTACTATTGGTATATACACTCCAATGATCAGCTCTTAGCAGCCCATGTGAGTCACCTAACACATGTGGGAATCATTATTTGGCAACTAGCATGAAATATCTCATAAAATTACAAAAATATGAGTAATCATTCATGACTTATTTACATGAAAACAAAATTACATATCCTTTATATCTAATCCATACACCAACGACCAAAAACACCTACAAACACTTTCATTCTTCAATTTTATTCATCTAATTGATCTCTCTCAAGTTCTATCTTCAAGTTCTAAGTGTTCTTCATATATTCTACAAGTTCTAGTTACATAAAATCAAGAATACTTTCAAGTTTGCTAGCTCACTTCCAATCTTGTAAGGTGATCATCCAACCTCAAGAAATCTTTGTTTCTTACAGTAGGTTATCATTCTAATACAAGGTAATAATCATATTCAAACTTTGGTTCAATTTCTATAACTATAACAATCTTATTTCAAGTGATGATCTTACTTGAACTTGTTTTCGTGTCATGATTCTGCTTCAAGAACTTCGAGCCATCCAAGGATCCGTTGAAGCTAGATCCATTTTTCACTTTTCCAGTAGGTTTATCCAAGGAACTTAAGGTAGTAATGATGTTCATAACATCATTCGATTCATACATATAAAGCTATCTTATTCGAAGGTTTAAACTTGTAATCACTAGAACATAGTTTAGTTAATTCTAAACTTGTTCGCAAACAAAAGTTAATCCTTCTAACTTGACTTTTAAAATCAACTAAACACATGTTCTATATCTATATGATATGCTAACTTAATGATTTAAAACCTGGAAACACGAAAAACACCGTAAAACCGGATTTACGCCGTCGTAGTAACACCGCAGGCTGTTTTGGGTTAGTTAATTAAAAACTATGATAAACTTTGATTTAAAAGTTGTTATTCTGAGAAAATAATTTTTATTATGAACATGAAACTATATCCAAAAATTATGGTTAAACTCAAAGTGGAAGTATGTTTTTTAAAATGGTCATCTAGACGTCGTTCTTTCGACTGAAATGACTACCTTTACAAAAATGACTTGTAACTTATTTTTCCGACTATAAACCTATACTTTTTCTGTTTAGATTCATAAAATAGAGTTCAATATGAAACCATAGCAATTTGATTCACTCAAAACGGATTTAAAATGAAGAAGTTATGGGTAAAACAAGATTGGATAATTTTTCTCATTTTAGCTACGTGAAAATTGGTAACAAATCTATTCCAACCATAACTTAATCAACTTGTATTGTATATTATGTAATCTTGAGATACCATAGACACGTATACAATGTTTCGACCTATCATGTCGACACATCTATATATATTTCGGAACAACCATAGACACTCTATATGTGAATGTTGGAGTTAGCAATACAGGGTTGAGGTTGATTCCAAAATATATATAGTTTGAGTTGTGATCAATACTGAGATACGTATACACTGGGTTGTGGATTGATTCAAGATAATATTTATCGATTTATTTCTGTACATCTAACTGTGGACAACTAGTTGTAGGTTACTAACGAGGACAGCTGACTTAATAAACTTAAAACATCAAAATATATTAAAAGTGTTGTAAATATATTTTGAACATACTTTGATATATATGTATATATTGTTATAGGTTCGTGAATCAACCAGTGGCCAAGCCTTACTTCCCGACGAAGTAAAAATCTGTGAAAGTGAGTTATAGTCCCACTTTTAAAATCTAATATTTTTGGGATGAGAATACATGCAGGTTTTATAAATGATTTACAAAATAGACACAAGTACGTGAAACTACATTCTATGGTTGAATTATCGAAATCGAATATGCCCTTTTTATTAAGTCTGGTAATCTAAGAATTAGGGAACAGACACCCTAATTGACGCGAATCCTAAAGATAGATCTATTGGGCCTAACAAACCCCATCCAAAGTACCGGATGCTTTAGTACTTCGAAATTTATATCATATCCGAAGGGTGTCCCGGAATGATGGGGATATTCTTATATATGCATCTTGTTAATGTCGGTTACCAGGTGTGTTCACCATATGAATAATTTTTATCTCTATGTATGGGATGTGTATTGAAATATGAAATCTTGTGGTCCATTATTATGATTTGATATATATAGGTTAAACCTATAACTCACCAACATTTTTGTTGACGTTTTTAGCATGTTTATTCTCAGGTGATTATTAAGAGCTTCCGCTGTCGCATACTTAAATAAGGACGAGATTTGGAGTCCATGCTTGTATGATATTGTGTAAAAACTGCATTCAAGAAACTTATTTTGTTGTAACATATTTGTATTGTAAACCATTATGTAATGATCGTGTGTAAACAGGATATTTTAGATTATCATTATTTGATAATCTACGTAAAGCTTTTTAAACCTTTATTGACGAAATAAAGGTTATGGTTTGTTTTAAAATGAATGCAGTCTTTGAAAAACGTCTCATATAGAGGTCAAAACCTCGCAACGAAATCAATTAATATGGAACGTTTTTAATCAATAAGAACGGGACATTTCAGTTGGTATCCGAGCGTTGGTCTTAGAGAACCAGAATTTTGCATTAGTGTGTCTTATCGAGTTTGTTAGGATGCATTAGTGAGTCTGGACTTCGACCGTGTTTACTTGAAAAATGATTGCTTAACAAATTTTGTTGGAAACTATATATTTTTAACATGTGAATATTATGTGATATATTAATCTCTTAACGCGTTTGATATTATGTGATAGATGTCTACCTCTAGAACAAGTCCCATTGACTCACCTAATAATAATGAAGAGTCAAATGTAAATTGGAATGATTCGTGGACTGATTCACAAGTTCCCGAAGAGGAACCGGAAGAAGAGTCGGAACCGGAAGAAGAGTCGGAACCGAAAGAAGAATCGGAACCGGAAGAAGAAATAGAACCGGTGGGGGAAATAATAAAACGGTTAAGTAAAAGAAAATCCTCAACCAACCGACCAAGGTTAATTATGGTCAATGGTGTTTCCGCCAAGGAAGCAAAATATTGGGAGGATTACCAATTCTCCGATGAATCGGATTCCGACGAGAATTCCGATGATGTTATAGAAATTACCCCAACTGAATTTAAAAAGGCAAAAGAAAATAATAAGGGAAAGGGCATAAAAATAGAGAAATCTAATTCCAACCCCGATGAACTTTATATGTATCGTCAACCCCCGAAGTCCTTAAGTTGTAACAATGACCCGGGAACCTCTAAACCACCAGGTTTTTCTAAACCAATGTGGAAAACGACGGCTCGTATTAGGGGAACATCATATATCCCTAGAAACTTGGCAAAACGAACCAAAACCGAAGAAGAAGAAACAAGCGAGTCGGAATAAGATAGTTGTATTCGTGTGGTGTAATATATGTAATATAGTGTGCTTATGCTTTATGATATATGTAAAAATTGCTTGTATTAATAAGTATTTTTTTATGAATCTAACTCTTGTCTATTTTACAGTATAAAAACACAAAATGGATAGACAACCCAATATTTTAAGAGACCTACCCGGAGACATGATTGATGAAATCTTGTCTAGAGTCGGTCAGAATTCTTCGGCACAACTATTTAAGGTGAGATCAGTTTGTAAGACATTCGAAGAACGTTCCAAGAATGCCTTGGTTTATAAAAGGCTTTCGTTCGAAAGATGGGGGATATCACATTGGGAAATCCATAAGTTACGATGTGTTTACTTTGACGCATATATTGCGGGGAACCCAAATGCTATTTTACGCAATGGGTTAAGAAATTATTTTGACTCAATATATCCGAATATTGGACTTCGTGATTTAGAAAAAGCGGCTAACATGCAACATAAAGAAGCATGTTATGCTTACGGATTAGTAATGTTCGCTTCTCACCAAAGTGAGAACAAGAACATCGGGCTACAACTATTAGATTGTTACGGGACTGTTGGACATTACGTAACCCTCGTCCCTTTGACGACGTTACAACACGCTGTCTTATCAACGGCCATAACGGTTATGTTCCACAAGACCAAGGATGGGAAGTAATCCTAGTAAAACCAGAATGCATGACTTGTTTCTGGACGTATGAATTACGTGTCTTTATTGCCTTTGCTGAACGACTTGTGTACTAGCTAGAATTATCTTCACAACCATCTTGTATCAAATTTATTGTGTGCTATATTTCATGCTATATGTAAAATAAGCGGTATTGTAAGTTTGTAAAATATTGTGTAAAAGTTTGAACGCGAAATATTATTATAATCAGTTTTTCATATAGAATTGTAGTAGTTGAATTGTATATTAGCTACTAAGTATGAACTTAACGGGTAGGTACTACCCGAATTTAAACTTATAAAACTCTAATATGAAGAAAAAGCTTTTATAAATGAGTTCGTATTATGCTACGAAATACTATTAACTACTCTTAATATTCTGTATGATTAACTTGTTCCATTTGACTATTTTGAAGGAAATGGCACCGACTACTCAACACACCGTGAATATGAATGAAGAGGAATTCCGTACTTTTCTAGCTTCAAACATAGCCGCAGTACAGGCTGCGCTACATACCAACAATAACCTTGGATCTAGCAGTACAGGAAATCGCGTAGGATGCACCTACAAAGAATTCACTGCCTGCAAACCTTTGGAATTTGATGGAACCGAAGGACCGATCGGATTAAAACGGTGGACCGAGAAGGTCGAATCGGTGTTTGCCATAAGTAAGTGTACTGAAGAGGACAAAGTGAAGTACGCTACGCATACCTTCACAAGTTCTGCGTTAACATGGTGGAATACCTATCTAGAGCAAGTGGGACAAGACGATGCGTACGCACTACCGTGGTCAGCATTCAAGCACTTGATGAACGAGAAGTACCGTCCCAGAACCGAGGTCAATAAGCTCAAGACAGAACTTAGAGGGTTACGAACCCAAGGATTTGATATTACCACGTACGAAAGACGATTCACAGAATTGTGCATATTGTGTCCGGGAGCATTCGAAGATGAGGAAGAGAAGATCGACGCGTTTGTGAAAGGATTACCGGAAAGAATCCAAGAAGATATAAGTTCACACGAGCCCGCCTCCATACAACAGGCATGTAGAATGGCTCACAAACTAGTGAACCAGATTGAAGAAAGAATTAAAGAACAGACTGTTGAAGAGGCCAATGTGAAGCAAGTCAAAAGAAAGTGGGAGGAAAACGGTGATAAGAATCACCAATACAACAACAACAGCAATTACAACAATAATTGCAACAATTATCCCAACAATCGCAACATCAATCACAACTACAACAAACGGCCCAACAACAAAAACAACAACAACAACAACAACATCAACTACAACAATCATCCCAATAACAATAATAACCGCAACAACAACAACAATCAGAAGCAGCTATGCCAAAGGTGTGAAAAGTATCACTCGGGGTTCTGCACCAAATTTTGCAATAAGTGTAAAAGAAATGGTCATAGCGCGGCGAAGTGTGAGGTCTACGGACCAGGGGTTAATAGAACGAAAGGAACAAATGGTGTCGGAATGAGTAATGGCGGAGCAAGTAGTGTCGGAGCAAGTTATGCCAATGTAGTTTGTTATAAATGTGGAAAACCGGGCCACATTATTAGAAATTGCCCGAACCAGGAGAACACGAATGGACAAGGCCGCGGAAGAGTTTTCAATATTAATGTGGCAGAGGCACAGGAAGACCCAGAGCTTGTTACGGGTACGTTTCTTATTGACAATAAATCTGCTTACGTTTTATTTGATTCGGGTGCGGATAGAAGCTATATGAGTAGAGATTTTTGTGCTAAATTAAGTTGTCCATTGACGCCTTTGGATAGTAAATTTTTACTCGAATTAGCAAATGGTAAATTAATTTCAGCAGATAATATATGTCGGAATCGAGAAATTAAACTGGTTAGCGAAACATTTAAGATTGATTTGATACCAGTAGAGTTAGGGAGTTTTGATGTGATAATCGGTATGGACTGGTTGAAAGAAGTGAAAGCAGAGATCGTTTGTTACAAAAATGTAATTCGCATTATACGAGAAAAAAGAAAACCCTTAATGGTGTACGGAGAAAAGGGCAACACGAAGCTACATCTTATTAGTAATTTGAAGGCACAAAAACTAATAAGAAAAGGTTGCTATGCTATTCTAGCACATGTCGAGAAAGTACAAACTGAAGAAAAGAGCATCAATGATGTTCCCATTGCAAAAGAATTTACCGATGTATTTCCGAAAGAATTACCGGGATTACCCCCACATCGATCCGTTGAATTTCAAATAGATCTTGTACCAGGAGCTGCACCAATAGCTCGTGCTCCTTACAGACTCGCACCCAGCGAGATGAAAGAACTGCAAAGCCAATTACAAGAACTTTTAGAGCGTGGTTTCATTCGACCAAGCACATCACCGTAGGGAGCTCCTGTTTTGTTTGTCAAGAAGAAAGATGGTACATTCAGGTTGTGTATCGACTACCGAGAGTTGAACAAACTTACCATCAAGAACCGCTACCCACTACTGAGAATCGACGACTTATTTGATCAACTACAAGGCTCGTCTGTTTATTCAAAGATTGACTTACGTTCCGGGTATCATCAAATGCGGGTGAAAGAAGATGATATTCCAAAGACTGCTTTCAGAACACGTTACGGTCATTACGAGTTTATGGTCATGCCGTTTGGTTTAACTAATGCACCAGCTGTGTTCATGGACCTTATGAACTGAGTGTGTGGACCATACCTTGACAAGTTTGTCATTGTTTTCATTGATGACATACTTATTTACTCAAAGAATGACCAAGAACACGGTGAACATTTGAGAAAGGTGTTAGAAGTATTGAGGAAGCAAGAATTGTACGCTAAGTTTTCAAAGTGTGCATTTTGGTTGGAAGAAGTTCAATTCCTCGGTCACATAGTGAACAAAGAAGGTATTAAGGTGGATCCGGCAAAGATAGAAACTGTTGAAAAGTGGGAAACCCCGAAAACTCCGAAACACATACGCCAATTTTTAGGACTAGCTGGTTACTACAGAAGGTTCATCCAAGAATTTTCCAGAATAGCAAAACCCTTGACTGCATTAACGCATAAAGGGAAGAAATTTGAATGGAATGATGAACAAGAGAAAGCGTTTCAGTTATTGAAGAAAAAGCTAACTACGGCACCTATATTGTCATTGCCTGAAGGGAATGATGATTTTGTGATTTATTGTGACGCATCAAAGCAAGGTCTCGGTTGTGTATTAATGCAACGAACGAAGGTGATTGCTTATGCATCTAGACAATTGAAGATTCACGAACAAAATTATACGACGCATGATTTGGAATTAGGCTCGGTTGTTTTTGCATTAAAGACTTGGAGGCACTACTTATATGGGGTCAAAAATATTATATATACCGACTACAAAAGTCTTCAACACATATTTAATCAGAAACAACTGAATATGAGGCAGCGTAGGTGGATTGAATTATTGAATGATTACGACTTTGAGATTCGTTACCACCCGGGGAAGGCAAATGTGGTAGCCGATGCCTTGAGCAGGAAGGACAGAGAACCCATTCGAGTAAAATCTATGAATATAATGATTCATAATAACCTTACTACTCAAATAAAGGAGGCGCAACAAGGAGTTTTAAAAGAGGGAAATTTAAAGGATGAAATACCCAAAGGATCGGAGAAGCTTCTTAATATTCGGGAAGACGGAACCCAGTATAGGGCTGAAAGAATTTGGGTACCAAAATTTGGAGATATGAGAGAAATGGTACTTAGAGAAGCTCATAAAACCAGATACTTAATACATCCTGGAACGGGGAAGATGTACAAGGATCTTAAGAAACATTTTTGGTGGCCAGGTATGAAAGCCGATATTGCTAAATATGTAGGAGAATGTTTGACGTGTTCTAAGGTCAAAGCTGAACATCAGAAACCATCAGGTCTACTACAACAACCTGAAATCCCGGAATGGAAATGGGAAAACATTACCATGGATTTCATTACTAAATTGCCAAGAACTGCAAGTGGTTATGATACTATTTGGGTAATAGTTGATCGTCTCACCAAGTCAGCACACTTCCTGCCAATAAGAGAAGATGACAAGATGGAGAAATTAGCACGACTGTATTTGAAGGAAGTCGTCTCCAGACATGGAATACCAATCTCTATTATCTCTGATAGGGATGGCAGATTTATTTCAAGATTCTGGCAGACATTACAGCAAGCATTGGGAACTCGTCTAGACATGAGTACTGCCTATCATCCACAAACTGATGGGCAGAGCGAAAGGACGATACAAACACTTGAAGACATGCTACGAGCTTGTGTTATTGATTTCGAAAACAGTTGGGATCGACATCTACCGTTAGCAGAATTTTCCTACAACAACAGCTACCATTCAAGCATTGAGATGACGCCGTTTGAAGCACTTTATGGTAGAAAGTGCAGGTCTCCGATTTGTTGGAGTGAAGTGGGGGATAGACAGATTACGGGTCCGGAGATTATACAAGAAACTACCGAGAAGATCATCCAAATTCAACAACGGTTGAAAACCGCCCAAAGTCGACAAAAGAGCTACGCTGACATTAAAAGAAAAGATATAGAATTTGAAATTGGAGAGATGGTCATGCTTAAAGTTGCACCTTGTAAAGGCGTTGTTCGATTTGGTAAACGAGGGAAATTAAATCCAAGGTATATTGGACCATTCAAGATTATTGATCGTGTCGGACCAGTAGCTTACCGACTTGAGTTACCTCAACAACTCGCGGCGGTACATAACACTTTTCACGTCTCAAATTTGAAGAAATGTTTTGCTAAAGAAGATCTCACTATTCCGTTGGATGAAATCCAAATCAATGAAAAACTTCAATTCATCGAAGAACCCGTTGAAATAATGGATCGTGAGGTTAAAAGACTTAAGCAAAACAAGATACCAATTGTTAAGGTTCGATGGAATGCTCGTAGAG